>NC_081772.1:5405000-5655000 GCF_963082965.1 Carassius carassius
ATGGAAAAAAAAGTACCTTCATGATACAAATTTATCTCTCTCTCTCTATATCATATGTACACACACAGAGATACACTGATCTGTATATATATATATATATATATATATATATATATATATATATACATACATATATACACACACAAACACACACACACACACACACACACACACACAGGAAAACAAGTAAAAAAAAAAAAAAAAAAAGGCTAATTAAAAACTCAAAATGCATCTATATAACATTAAAAATAATAATAGAGGATTAGGAAACCCTGTGGTAAGTGTGGGTCATACTTGTCTGCCAGGTATCCAATTGTAATGCTGCCCACTAAGAAACCAACACTGAGCGTGGCCTGGAACATGTCAACATACCAGGCATCTGCACACACTAGATCAAACTGCAACATACAGGTCTCACATCAGACATTTAGCTCTCTCAATGCACTTCACACAATTATTACCAAAAGAAAAGGCTTGTTTTGTGATCACACTACTCACCTCCGTCACGAAGGACTGTCTCCCTTCATAGTCATACTCCCAGCCGTCTTTACAGCCCGTCATGGGTAGAGTAGAAATCTGGGCCTGGATGAGCTCACTTTCTGGATTGTCACAGGTTAGACCGGTGGTGTTCCAGTCCATGTCCAATCTCTGACACTGACTGTATGTCACCCCAGCGGAGCTGTTCATCAAGGGTACAGTTGCCCTCCGTGCGTCTTGAAGGCTCCAGCCGCATGTCTCCCGGATCCCACTGACGACTGGGTCACGGCACCAATGTTCAGGGGTGAAGCCCTGGAAAACAATCCCTACGTATACGAAAGAAAACGGTACGGAGACCAAACAGAAAATGGACACAATTCGCATCTGGCTCCGACCGAATGCGCCGACCTCCTCTAAGATGTCTTCAAAAGTGATCATTGTCAATGTATGCCTGGCGGTGGAGGACCTGAAGGCGTCCGCAGCTGTAAAAAGAGCTCCTCTAAGTTAAGGCAGAGTATTTACCCGCAGCTGGCTGACCAAAAGTCCAAAGGAGGTTGAAATTTAATATATATTTGTGCTGTGATTGATCAAATACATGCTGTGATGGGACAAGGGCCACCAAGTTACATTTTAACCAAAGAGACATCTGAAGCCTGTTACGTAATTTGTCACTTTATAATTTTTGTTCAGAAAGTGTTGTATGATAACGGTTCAGTAAGTGGTTTATTAAGCAGTCTTTGAAACTGTACCAACACACACGGCCAGACTTACTAAACAATTAATAATTTAACTAAACCCTGAAACAGTCTGGGAAAACTTTTTAGACTTTAATTGCGAAAGCACATAACACATTAAACATATTTAAATTATTTCAAATAAAGCTGAAATAACAAAATATAAATATAAGATGAAAAATAATTATAGACTTTATGAACTTTAAAAATGTTTCCTTGAAAACTAAATGAATTAATTTGAAACATTAAAATTAATTGGAAATAAATAAAAGCTAGTAGAAAATTGTTAGCCTGAATGCAATGTAAGTCACTTTGGATAAATGCATACTTTTAAATTTAAAAGCTAAAATTGAACTAAACCAAAAAATTAAAATGTAACCCTAAATAGTAATTTACACTTCTAAATGACAAAAGCACATTAAAAATTGCTAAATTATAGATAGATAGATAGATAGATAGATAGATAGATAGATAGATAGATAGATAGATAGATAGATAGAAAGAAAGATAGAAACTGTAAATCGATATAAAAAAAATCTAACTGAACTACTCCTAAAGCGGAAAGAAAAATAATTAAACCTAAATATTAAGAAAAAAAAATTTGTAAAAAAATTGAACAAACACAAAATTGCTCAAATTTAAAACATAAAGCTGATAAAAAAAATAATACAAATATTAAATGAAAAACATCTAATTCAGTTTGATGCAAAGGCAACATTTCTAATGTTCATTTTAGTGTGTTAAAAACAGGAAATAAAGTAAAACTAACAGAAAATAAATAAAATTTAAATGGTGATGAAAATGACAACAAAAAACAACAAAATGATATAAAATATTATATAAAAATATATTATTATTATTATAAAAGACAAACATATTAATAAAAACTAAAACAGTGGTTTGATTCAAATTGCTTGAGCAAGCCTTCAGAGACTAGTGAGATAAAACACAATAAGAACAACTCCTAATAAGAATGCATGCTGAGGAGCTCATAGTTTTATTGAAATAATGGTATAATATCTCAGCATATACTGTTTAAATCCCAAAACAAGATGCTATAAAATATGACAAATACAGTCTGAGAAGAGCTAAAGCCTCCATCACAAAAAAAAAAAAAACTATCTCAGGACCTTCTCTTTAAGTATTTCAGACAACTGTATAGTACAATATCTCATACAGCAGGCACAGTAATTTTCCAGCGAGGGGAAGCACATGATGACCAACAGCCATCAAGTGCACCACGCACCTTCTGCCCCTAAAGGACAGGAGAAAAAAAACTGTCCACCAAGGTGCAGAGTGCTAACATGCATGCTTTCACACATCTTGATGTACCGTCTCGCATATACAGAACTGTTGTGGCTTTAATTGGCAACTATATATGTGAGCAATACCCTGACGGATGGTAATACAAGCCTATGAGACACAATATTAGAGCACAGAGCATTGAGCCAGAGTGAAAAACACTGTACACATTCTGCCAAACAGGACCAGTGTCCCATTGTACCGTCACTGTCCTGAGAAAAAATCTTTTGGTAAATCATTTCTGGAGAGCTGACAGAAAACCTGCAACACAACTGTAAATGTTTGCATCTTTTTAAAAACCCGAGTTAGTCAGCAAAAAAACATGAGCTGGAACCGATTCAACAAATAAAACATTATTTTTGCAGAGGTTCGGGGTGTTCCGTTAATGCAACTGAAAACAAAACGGTTCACGCTAACAGGAAAAGTGCTTTGTAAAAGACTTTCTATCACCTGGTATACTTTTGGCTTCTTTCATAGGCACTGATTTCTTCTGTGCAAAACATAAAATGACAAAAAATTGATTAAAAGAAAAAGTAACAATTTACAATAAAGTTCAATTTGTTCATGTTAATTAGTGCATTTGGTGTCACCAACTAACCATAAACCACACTTTTACAGAATTTCTTAACGTTATTTCCAAATATTCGAATACATCCACAACATTTCAAGTTGTATAAATAAACATTAGTTAACGTATCATGAACAAACATGAAATAACAAGTAACAGAACATTTATAAATTAACAGATTAATAAATTCTGTAAAAAAAAGAAAAGAAAAGGGAGACAAGGGTAAATGGTGATTAGAGGCAAAATTTGAGTCTTTGCATTCATTCGCAATCCTTTTTAGAAGTAAATTGGCCATTTGCTCGCAAAACAATTGTTCTTTCGCAAAACTATTGCGTTCCCCTGAGAAAATTTGCACTCACTTGCAAAAGCACAAATATAGTTTTTCCTCCCACCTCATATTATTTCCATCACAAAAGTTTTGTTAGTGAATGAAAAAAATCTTGGGGAAACGCAAATGTTTTGCAAGCAAATGCTTTAGTTTTACAAAAGTTTTTCAGGGAAACAATTTTTTTTTTTTACAAACAATAGTTTAGTGAGCAAACGGAAGAGATTATGGGGAAAGTTTCATGCTCAAACACACGAAAGCGAATGAAAAACAAATTATCTGGGATTTTATGATCAATTAGTTCTGTGAGCAAACAGAGGTTCTCAAGATAACGCAAAAGTTTTATGACTTACGAGTTTTGTGAGTGAAAACAGTTTCTCTAGGAACCGCAAATGTTTTACCAATGCAATAGTTTTGCAAATGTTTCTCCAGGAAATTAAAAAGTTTTACACTGAAATGCTTGCGAACAAACAAACGAAAGAATGTTTCTCAGGTGAGAGCAAAAGTTATACAATCAAACAAAAGTTTGGGGAGTGAACAAAATGTTTCTTGAGGGAACTGAAAGGTTTTACGAACGAACGCAAAAGAACTAAAATACAGTTTTTCCTCCCATTTTTATTTTTTTAACCATCACCATGTCCCATTAATGAATTGAATCTTATCGTAAAGTGCAACTAAACAATAAAGCAAATAAACACGACAATGAATACAATCATTTTTCTTCTGATTGCAATGAGGAATTATGATTCTAAAGGAAGTCTGCAGCAGTCATACATGTAATGTCATTCCTCCATGGCACTAAATCTCTGTCTGTGCTCGGTGCTCTCTCTCTTAGGGCAAGTAGAACATGCGTTTTGTCAGAACAAGGGGGAAAAAGCATGATGTTCGAAGGTTTTTGATTTAAATATGAACTTGGCAAAGCGGATCAGTCTCCTCTCGGTGCTACATGGCTCAAGATATGTGAAATACTACTTCAGATTGTAGTTTAGAAAAGATCTTTGACTGTATCTGCCACAATCATTCACAATCATTTCAAAGAACAGTGTATTTTTAAAGTGAGTTTGTGAATTAACAAAAAAACAGTTCCCAAAAATCTTTAAATAACAATAAGAAAATCTATATAGTCCTTTTCTGTAAGTTTGTTGGGAGTGACTGAATTCACATACGATGTTGTACAAAATTCATCTTAATCAATGGAAAACAGAACACACAAACAAATAAACGATCAAATGACAAAAACGTATTTTGTCAGAAAGGCATCAAATTTATTTAGTGGACGAATCGACCAACTTGCTCGTGAATGTGGTCTTGCAAACAGCTCATAGAGAGATTTCCCTTTAGAAAACCCAAAATGGAGCAACTAAACAATTGGAGCGTTGTGGCAGAGATATTTGAAAGTTTAGTTTGGGCCGCCCAGCGCCCTCAGACTTTGAGTAGGTCCTCGTCGCTGTCATCGGGGTCTGGCTGAGGTTTGCTCTGGTTTCTGCCGCTGTATTGGGTCTTATTTCTGCTCCGTGTGTCCACCAGGAGCCCCACCAGATCCTCATCGCTCTCTGCTTTCAACAAAGCTGACTGTAGCCGTGTGGAAGTGGACGATGAAGGGGTGATTCGGACCCCTGGGACTGTGAGCACCTCGTCCTCGCTGTCCTGCTCGTCCAGGGAGAAGGAGCGCAGGGCGTCTGCGCTGACTGGCTTGGTGGTGATGTGACCGTTCCCTTGTGGCTCCAGCGTGGGCGTCCCGGTCTCTTCCATTAACCATTCCATCTCATCTTCACATCCACCATCATCTGCGTTCACCTATCAGGAGAGACGAACAGAGACAAAACAAGAGTTCTATTCATACTCAATCTGATACATTTTCACTTCTTGTAAAACTTGCAAAAAGGAAAAAACATTACCCTGGAGTATTTGTAGGATACTGGATTTCCTTTCCTGCAGAGACTTGACACTTTCTGTATTACAAGTTGCCTAAAAATACGAAAATGCATATTAAACACTCAATTATCGCTCAGAAATTGCTGGTACATTTTTACAAATAATAAAATTAACAAATTACTTAGCATTGAACTAACATTACATTTTAAATAATATAATGTTTTATTTACAGCTTTATTTGCAGCTTTTTCATATTTTTTATATTTTTATATACAGAATTTTTATATTTTTAATAATAAATTGTTTTGAGTTTAATTAAATTAATTAATTAGTTGTAGTTGAAATTAATTAAAATGGCTCATTCGAATTCTGCCAGAGGCATTCAGAATATGTGTGTTACCCAAATAAAATTGACAAACAGTAAGTCTTTGAGAAGGGTTTTATCAAGCTAGGTGGTGCATTAGAAAAGGGGCTCATCTCCTGTTTCCAAAATGCATCACAAAGTGCTTGAAAAAGCTGTAAACTAATTCCACATTGCACAAGGTGCAAACAACCTTACGCCTGTTTCACACATACTCCGTCTGCAGTGCGTATGCGTTGCATATTTTTTTACGCACCCATGTTAACGGATTCCAGTTGCGTTCCAGGAGCGTTGCGTCTGCAGCAGTGCAGCGATCGTTTACGTACCGAGTAGCGAACTGCCAACGTGTCCTGTGTGAAAGCACATTGAGTCCGTGCTGCACCACATACGTAACGCACACGGACTGCATACGCACTGCAGACGGAGTATGTGTGAAACAGGCGTGAGCAGGGCCGTAGCTGGGGTCAGCGGGGACCCGGTGAAGATTGTACCAGAGGGCCCTGTTTGAAATTGTTTAATTTGTATTTTCGTTTATTTTTATTTATTTGTGCTATTTACACAATGTTTAAGTTTTTTTCAAGTTTGTAGGTGTCAAGGTACAGAAACCAAATAATTAAATGTAAAATAGCACTGGATAGTCTTCAATGTAAAAATTAAAATATACAATCAAACCTACATTTTATTCAGACACCTTCAACATTTCTCACATTATTACAGTTTTGCTATATATATAAAAATTATATCTGGTGTCTGAATAATTTTTGGTTCGACTGTTAAAACTACAAAGTAATTCAGTCAAGAGCAGTGAGTGATTTTCATTTTGATTTTCTTGGATTAACATTACAGCAGCGAGTAGCTAAATTAGGCGCGGTCACTTTAAGAGACGATGAACGCATCCAATATAATACACATCCCATTTTTTTCCTCAACTGTTTACTTTCACTTAAGAAAATAACTGACAGTTTTTAGGAGCATCATTTCCAAGGTGGATATTTTTACATATTTTGTATGTATTTGTCGGCACAAGAACAAAAATAAGCAAATTCGATTTGTTCAAGTATTTTGAGACGCCTTTCTCTGCATGAGCCCTAAACACCAGAACACCGTGGTGCTGAATTGGGCTCTTTCAGATCTTTTTGTTTGTTCAAACTGCGATTTGTATTTGTTTGTTCAGGTGCAGGAGGGACTTCGAGGAGAACTTCGCAGAAGAGAGCTCGGTTCAGTGTCGAAGCACCGAACACAGCACCGAACACAGCGCGCGAGGAACCAGCTCTGTTCAGCTTTTCCGCGTCTTGTTTTTGGATGCTTTAATGTTTAAATCGACAAGCGGTAAGGCTTAAAAACATGTGAAAAAGATAAGCTTTTGTGACGACGCGCAGCAGTGGCCCGTCAACTGTCCTGAGCATCTTTTTAGGCTGGCCTCAGCCAGTCGGTTATATAAAATATCAAGGTGAAAGTCATCATAGCTTGCTTAGTATAGACCCAGCTCCCAACCCAACTTTGAGAATAGATTAACGGCGATATTTTTTTTTATCGCCCGATAAGAGTCTCACGTTAACACAGCACGTTAACGCCGATAACGGCCCACCACTAATTATAAATGTCTTTACTGTCAACTTTGAAGAACTTAATGCATCCAAAGTATTACCGTATTTTTCGGACTATAAGTCAAACCTGATTATAAGTCGCATCAGTCCAAAAATACATCATGACGTGAGGAAAAAAACATAAGTCGCATTTATTTAGAACCAAGAACCAAGAGAAAACATAACCGTCTACAGCCTCGAGAGGGCGCTCTGTTTTCAGTGGTAGGCTACAGGAGACTATGACTATAAGTCACAGGACCAGCCAAACTATGAAAAAAAGTGTGACTTATAGTCATAATATAATTCACACATAAATGTAAGTTGCATTTTACCTCCTGTCTCGTTTTTGCAGAAGAACAACAAGCAAACAGATTGTGAGCACAACCAACAGGATAAGCACGGCCTCTAAAGCCTGACTCGGCCCAGACAATCCAGCATGCTCCTCCCCTCCATCAGTGCTTTGCGGGTTCATGGAGCTGAATGAAATATGGGAAAAAAAATGTACTATACTCAAACTTACTTTGCGAACAAATCTATGTTGTAGAATTGTTGAATTAAAGCCTAAAATTATGTTTAGGTATTGGTTATACTCACAAAAATTCACAAACTGTGGCGGTGTGCCAAACAAACAGATACTGGCAGCCATCTGTCTCCAGAAGGAATTCTGGGATACCTTCTCCTGCCGTAGGGCTGCAGTGGAAAAGGATGGTCGAGGATACAGTTTTGGTTTTATCTCGTCCACATACAGATTCAGATGGTACCAAGACGTCAAGATTTCCACCTGCCAAAATACAACACCAGGTCATGCCATAAAAGTATTACAACATCACTGAAATACAAACCTAAACTAATAATATGAGTTCATACTACAAACTAAATCGTTTTGACAAAAAAAGTGATAGAAGTGGTCTTTTATATATTAAAAGAATATATTTCCAAACATTGAATAAGTATAAATAAAAATTCCACAAAATATATATACAAACAAAAATATTGTTACAAAAATAATTTGACAATTATTTAATATAAATAATATTAAAAATAAATAAATATTTTAAAATCTTTTTAAACAAAACATATTTTTTTAAACAGAACATTTATTTCTGCCATTTGTGTGTTGTTAAAACAGAATTTAAAAATACAAATAAATACATTAATTAAATATAATTAAATAAGCAAACATTTTTTTTAAACAATAGTTTCATTTGCGTATTGTTCTAAATAAATAAACGAACCCCTCTTCCCAACATGGTCACTTATAGAATTTCGCTCACCTTTTATATAATACTTTGCTTTGCTGGACGAGCCAATTTTTCTGCGGTAACTGTCATTAATCTTGACCTGACAGATATTTGCACCCAGACAATTGGAAATGGAGCTGTCGGTGATGCCTGACAGCTGGATGTGGTAGATATAGCGATCTCCATTGGGACGGATGTCTCCTGAGGCGTTGTGGAAACTGAAAACAGATAAAATACTGTTGATCTAATGCACATTACTAGATGTGGTGTGGTGTAGTTGTAGGCTCTGTGTTAATGAATGAGAGTTGATGGCCAGAGATACTCACCGGTAATAAAGCGCTCCCAGGCTGAAAATGGCTCCTGTCCCAGGTACTTTGATGGTTCCATTGATCATCACCACTTCCTCCTGCTTCACAGCACAAGCAGATCGAGTCTCCCACTCCACCCAGTACTCACATGCTGCTTTATCCTCCCTAAAACAAACAGACAAAAATATGAATCTTATTTACACACATTACATTAAAAATACAGATCAGCATCTCTGAATAAAAAAAAAAAACTATACATATTCCTGTGATGGCATTATAAATCTTTACCGTCATTTAGGATCCATTTTTTTGATTGATAGTGGATTGATATTAAGCAGCACAACTGTTTTCATTGCTGATGATAAGAAATGTTTCTTGAGCAGCAAATCGGCTTATTAGAATGATTTCTGAATTATGCTGAAAATACAGCTTTGCATCACTGTAATAATATTTCACAATATCACTGCTTTGACTGTATTTTTAAATATAGCCTTTGTGACCAAAACACTTAAATAAATCTTAATTTAAGAACCTATTCATGCCAAGTTATTCTTAACTTACCTGATTAATTTCGGATGGCCCACTGTGCTGCCACACTTCAGCTGCAAGATTGTTCTTGCTGGTTTATTGCTTCCACACACCTCGTCACCCATGGAATAATTGACGAGGATTTTTCCATCTGGCGAGGACACATACTGTTGAGAAACCAACAAAACCGCAATCACGTCAGAGAAGGATTAAAAATACTTACTGATTAACTCCATGGTCTGTGTGTGAACGCGGCCCAGAGTCTCTGTCTTTCCGCTGGCACGTCTGCGACACACAGCGGCTTCTGCTGCACACCCTGGCTGACCTCCATGAATGGCCTGGCACAGATTGAAGTAGTACCTATGAGAACAAAAATAGTCCAGTTGTTGCAGATTCAGATGCAGGTGCAATATTACACCAGTGTGTCATTACTCATTAAATGCAATGTGTCCAAATTCCACAGACTTGAGTACAGAATGTACCTCAAAAATGGATGTCTAAAAAAAATAATAATATATAGATACAGAAATTAATGCTGATACGAATAGTGGATAATTATTGCTCTGTCATGAAATTAGATGTTATAATATATATATATTTTTTTTACACATCATTACAACTCTAGATACTGTATCAGAATCGACATAGAAGATAAATACATAAATTGTTTTTTATTTATTTACTCTTAATTAATTTTATTGGATTATTTTTATTATTATTATTATTTTATTAGATCATAGATTATTTATTTTGGCGGAAAGTGTTAATGTTAGGTGCAAAAATGCATTATGCAAAACGTACATTTTTTTGTTATTGCTTTGAAAAGATGAAAATAAAATAAAAAGAAGCCATGATATTATGTTTTTCTAATATCAGCCTAAAAAAAATGATACTAATTTCCATCCCGTGACAGGGGCAAATGAAACTGAACAGAACAACAGGTGTGAAACTCACGAATCATCTCCGTTTTCAAATTTCCATGGTTCTGTTAGAGATGAGAGCGTGCGCAGGTCGTAGGTCTGGTGTTGTCCTGTAAACTTGCACTCCATCTTTTTGGGCGGGCACACCACATCCGTTCTCCACTGGAAGCTAGCAGAACATCCTAGGATTTCACTCATCAGCTGTGGACTTCCACGACCTGCCGCTCTGTCACACAAGAACAAAATGGACGACTGCCGTTTCTCTCTTACTGCTGTGAATTAAACAAGAAATAATGTGTAAATACACAGCTTAAAAATCAAGTTTCTAATAATTAAAATCAACATTCAATTAGACAGAAACACATTTGTTATTTAAATCTTAAAAACCACAGACAATTTAAGTAATGTTCACGTTATGTGCTGCCAAATTGATGAACCTTCTGAAATTATTACATTAGGTTTATTCAAACATTACGTAATTATTTCAATAGGTTATTACTAGTATTTACTTAATTACATTACATTAATGGCATTATTTTTTTATTATTTAAATGATCTTACATTTTTTAAATATAGTTATTTACATTTTACTTAAATGATTAAATTATTTTTTATTTAAATATATAAATATTTGATTCACTAATTAACACATCTGTAGTTTTCTTTACTTAACAATGAACAAAAAACAATTAAAAAACAGATTAATAATAAAATAAAAATTAAATGAAATAAATACAGCTTGTCCAATAGCACTATCCCAAAATAGTACAGGTATTTCATACATGCAATAGTACATGGTAAATGATTCATACCGGCAGAGCAAAAGCCCCATTTCTGATCTTTGTCATAGTCGCTTGTAGTGGCACACCACTTCCTGCCATTAAACTTGCCATCAGTTGTGCACTCAGTATAAGATTTGTTCCGGAATTTATAGGGGAAAGTGCACACCTCATCTTGGTCTGTAACTGAAAGACAATAAACACACATTTTAATCATTTAGGGGAAAAGTTTAACTGGAGTCTATCTACAGATTCAATCTTAAATCTTGACTTTGGTTGACTGCAATGCATGGTAGTGCTGCATTTCCTATAACACATGCATGCAATGTTGCCAGATCTTACAATTATTACCTCCTAGAACAAGCATTTCAAATATTGTCTAGGTAGGCAGCTCAGTAGGTTTATAGAGTGACTAGAGTGTTTGTCTGACCTTGAGGACAGGTGTCTCCTCCACTGTACTGCATGATCACAGCCTGCTCTTCTCTCTTGTAGTCTAGGTTCATGATTTTGGTGTTTCCGTATGAAGACGCAGAAGTCTTTGAGATCAGACATACCGCGCTGTCTTTACATGCTGAGCCCACCACAGTCCCACACACATTGATATTAAAGGAGCCAGAGCTTCCAGGAACCTAAAACACACACACACACACACACACACACACACACACACAATAAACTAAGCTTCAGAATCATCTCTTTGCTACTATGTTTTAGTAGATTTTTGGCACATACTGTATACACACACACTACCGTTCAAAGGTTTGGAAGTCTGGATTTGTTTTATTATTAATTAAATAATTATTAATTAATTATTTTAAAATGACTACTTTTATTCAGGAAGGATGCATTAAAATCATGAAGCAACAGTTAAGACATTTATAATGTTACAAAATACTTTTATATGAAATAAATGCTGTTCTTTTGAACTAGTCAAAGAATTCTGAAATAAAACATATCAAGATTTCCATAAAAATATTAAGCAGTACAACTGGTCTCAACACTGCTAACAGGAAACATCTCATGAGCACATCAGCATATTAGAATGATTTCTGAAGGATCATGTGACACTATAGAGAGGAATGATGCTGAAAATTCAGCTTTCACTCACTGGGAATAAATTACATTTCAAAATAAATTTGAATAACAAAACGGACATTTTAAATTGCAACAATATTTCACAATATTACTACACTCTTGCTTGATCAAATGAATGCAGCCTTGGTGACTTCTCTGAAATGCAGCCTTGGTATAAGAGACTTCTTTCAGAAACATTAAACAATATAACTGACCCCAAACTTTTGATGGCATGAATGTTCAGTCTTGGAAAAGTCTTTCTCTCTTCATTACCTGAACAATCCCTGATAGAGCCGAGAGGTCAAATGTATAGCGCAGCTGGGAGACAGTCAGACTGCAGGCATTTGGTGTGATGGTCTCCGGGCAGACCACAGGAGTGGCCCACTCAAACACATACATACAGTCCTGAGCCCGGATCATCTGGGGAGAACCCTGTTTGTGCAAAACCAACACTTACATTCAGGTACAACAGAAATGGCGGATGAAATTCTTGAACCAACAATCACTCGGATACACTCGACACCATTTATGATGGTTTTGGTTCCTCTCTTACCAGCTCTGCCCCTTTCTGGCAGGTGAAAACGATCTTGGAGGAGTAGTTGGAGGTGGGGTCAGAAGCGCAGACGGTTGTGCTGCTGAAGGTGATCTCCACCTCATTGGTGTTGATATTAAAGCGAGGAGTGGAGGTGATTCGTCCGATGTCCTGCGCAGAAAAAAACAAGCCCATACTGAATTTAAAACCAGAAAATCTCATTCAAACGTCATTTAATATCAACTCCCAGTGCAATGGTGTGATTAGTAAAAATATTTTGCTCAAACAGACTCACAGTAATATGAATAATGTCACAAATGCAAAAACGACAGTATGTTATTTCTTCATTTGAAGTGTGAACAGGTGTGCATGTAATCTAAGACAGCCTCCAATATAATCATTTTTTTAGAATTTTTTTTATTTATTATTATTATTATAATAGCGATAACATACGAAATTCCATAATTAATGCTTGGGCTTTACATTGGGGAAAATTCTAATGGTGATTTTTCTGATAAAAATTATTATTTAAAATGTGATTTTAAAAAATTTACACAATTGCTCAATTTGGGCAAAGAAATAAAAATAAAATAAATGTGATTATATATCAATGTGACTATACAGTAACAACAAAACAATAAAAATTATGATTATAAATATTATTATTTTTATTAATACTACTAAAACTATAATATTATACTACAACCCGAATTCCGGAAAAGTTGGGACGTTTTTTAAATTTTAATAAAATGAAAACTAAAGGAATTTCAAAACAATTGAGCCAATATTTTATTCACAATAGAACATAGATAACGTAGCAAATGTTTAAACTGAGAAATTTTACACTTTTATCCACTTAATTAGCTCATTTAAAATTTAATGCCTGCTACAGGTCTCAAAAAAGTTGGCACGGGGGCAACAAATGGCTAAAAGAGCAAGCAGTTTTGAAAAGATTCAGCTGGGAGAACATCTAGTGATTAATTAAGTTAATTGATATCAGGTCTGTAACATGATTAGCTATAAAAGCTTTGTCTTAGAGAAGCAGAGTCTCTCAGAAGTAAAGATGGGCAGAGGCTCTCCAATCTGTGAAAGACTGCGTAAAAAAATTGTGGAAAACTTTAAAAACAATGTTCCTCAACGTCAAATTGCAAAGGCTTTGCAAATCTCATCATCTACAGTGCATAACATCATCAAAAGATTCAGAGAAACTGGAGAAATCTCTGTGCGTAAGGGACAAGGCCGGAGACCTTTATTGGATGCCCCTGGTCTTCGGGCTCTCAGACGACACTGCATCACTCATCGGCATGATTGTGTCAATGACATTACTAAATGGGCCCAGGAATACTTTCAGAAACCACTGTCGGTAAACACAATCTGCCGTGCCATCAGCAGATGCCAACTAAAGCTCTATCATGCAAAAAGGAAGCCATATGTGAACATGGTCCAGAAGCGCCGTCGTGTCCTGTGGGCCAAGGCTCATTTAAAATGGACTATTTCAAAGTGGAATAGTGTTTTATGGTCAGACGAGTCCAAATTTGACATTCTTGTTGGAAATCACGGACGCCGTGTCCTCCGGGCTAAAGAGGAGGGAGACCTTCCAGCATGTTATCAGCGTTCAGTTCAAAAGCCAGCATCTCTGATGGTATGGGGGTGCATAAGTGCATACGGTATGGGCAGCTTGCATGTTTTGGAAGGCTCTGTGAATGCTGAAAGGTATATAAAGGTTTTAGAGCAACATATGCTTCCCTCCAAACAGCGTCTATTTCAGGGAAGGCCTTGTTTATTTCAGCAGGACAATGCAAAACCACATACTGCAGCTATAACAACAGCATGGCTTCGTCGTAGAAGAGTCCGGGTGCTAACCTGGCCTGCCTGCAGTCCAGATCTTTCACCTATAGAGAACATTTGGCGCATCATTAAACGAAAAATACGTCAAAGACGACCACGAACTCTTCAGCAGCTGGAAATCTATATAAGGCAAGAATGGGACCAAATTCCAACAGCAAAACTCCAGCAACTCATAGCCTCAATGCCCAGACGTCTTCAAACTGTTTTGAAAAGAAAAGGAGATGCTACACCATGGTAAACATGCCCCGTCCCAACTATTTTGAGACCTGTAGCAGAAATCAAAATTGAAATGAGCTCATTTTGTGCATAAAATTGTAAACTTTCTCAGTTTAAACATTTGCTACGTTATTTATGTTCTATTGTGAATAAAATATTGGCTCATGTGATTTGAAAGTCTTTTAGTTTTCATTTTATTAAAATTTAAAAAACGTCCCAACTTTTCCGGAATTCGGGTTGTATAATACTTCACTGTAAAAGCAATAATTATTATTATTACTGCAACTACTAAACAGAATATTACATATAGTACTAAATAAATATAAAATAATTAAAAAAATATATAATTTACTTTAAGTACTTAAGAAAATAATAATAATAATAGTATTTTACAGTACAATACAGTAAAGTTACAATACAATTTAATAGCTTTTTTAATTTCTTCATTTACTTTTTAGGTCTGTAGATCAAGGCAAGTGGAGTTCACTGTTGTACTGATGCATTTACTCACAACTGGATCTCCATCAACAGGATCCATGCACACAGCGGCCCCTGGAGGACAGTTGACCCCTGGGATGGGGTTGAGGGGCTGGCAGATGTTGATGTAGAAATCAGGAGACTTGTCCTTGCCTAAATCCTCGTTGATAGCTGTGTAGTAACCAGTGAGATGGATCAGAGGACTGAGGTCAATCTGGTTGGTACCGTTCCAAACGGAGCACTTCACCTGCAGAGAAGAGACTCTGAATTTGTTGCAGGTTCAACTGAAGCGAGGTTTAGGGAATCAAAAACTTTAAAGGCTTCCTGTTACCTGTTGTTCGCAAACCAGAGGAGTGTGCCAGGAGAAAGAGTGAGTACAAGTGAGGTCATCTGAGTACACCAGCACGGGTAGATCTGTACCTTCTCCCTCAGACTTGCAGACGAAGCTGAAGATGCTCTTGTGTTTGAGGGAAGGGTTGGTGGCACAAGCGTCTCCATCCTCATAGGTGAGCTCCACCACCTGATTCGTATACACCAGCTTCCTTGTGGTTTTCCCAGCACTTATGGCCTTCGGAGTGTCTCTGATGCACACAGCTGCAGCAAAAAACATCTCAACATTAACGTACAGTCTTTTTTTTGTTTGTTGTTGCTTAGGGCCTAAAAGTCTTAAAACATGACGAATAATTCAAAACAAAATCACAAACAAAACTATTGTGCATACACAAAAAATTGTCTAAAGTGACAAAATGTATTGAAAAAAATTATTTTGAAAAATATATAGCTTGTATATTGTATATAAAATTAAATACAATTACATAATATATACATACATTCATATATAAATTTTTCAAGTTACATCAAGTTCATTTTTCAAGTTCAATTAAGTTTATTACTAAAAGCATATATATATATATATATGTGTGTGTGTGTGTGTGTGTGTGTGTGTGTGTGTGTATGTGTGAGTTTCAGAAACATAGATAACCCTGTTATTTAAATAATAGTACAAAATGGAAATATACCTGTTCCAGGGGCACAACCAACATTGTCTACATCTCCACAAATGTTCAGTCTGAACATCTTACTATGGGCTGAGGTATGGTAGATGGTATAGCCACCTGTACGACTGAGGGCATTAAGGTCAAAGAGATGACCTGGGGAGAACAAGGACAAGCACAGTACATCTCAGACTGATTTAGGCACAAACATAAATACTACAACTTTCAGCTGATTAGTGTGTGAAAACACCCTTGCTGTCATTCAGGCTATTTGTATGCAATTACATGACACTGTTATGAGCAGACAGGAAGTGTCTGGGTAAGATGATTCAGTCGTTCTGGTTCGGAATAATTGTGTATTCAGTGTGAGTGAGGCTCATGTGGGTGACTCACCTGTGGCTGGATTTGAGACTTTACAGTCCCCGTGCTGTGTGCTGTTGAGAGGACAGGCTGCAGCAGTGAACCACACAAAGCTATAGAAGCAATCCTCCAGAGCCGTGATCAGAGTAGGTTCAGATTCCTGCAGAGAGACAGACAAGGAGAGGAAGGCATTATGCTCACTGTATAATAATTATAAAATAATAATATTTGCATATTTACTATAACTTTAGGTTGATCTATTTTTTTTTTTTAAGTTTTTTATGCTCACCAAGGCTGCATTTATTTGATAAAAAAAGTAATATTGTGAAACACTAAAATTTGATATAACTGATTTTATTTGAATATAATTTAAAATGTATTTAAATTTATTTCGGTGTTAAAAAAAGCCGAATTTTGAGCATCATTACTCCAGTTTTCAGTGTCACATGATCCTGCTGATTTGCAGCTTAAGAAACATTTCTTATTATTATCAATGTTTAAAATAGTTGTGCTGCTTAATATATTTTGCGGTAACTAATACATTTTTTCAGGATCTTTTGATGAATAGCAAGTTCAAAAGTACAGCATTTATTTGAAATAGAAATCTTTTATAGCACTACAAATGTCTTCACTGTCACTTTTGATCAATTTAATGCATTCTTGCTGAAAAAATAAATTCTAACTAACCCTACATTAGTGTGCGTTTGTTAAACTATCAATACAAATACAGTATTAGTTAGAAATGAAAAAATAAACAGTAGTTCATCTATAGTAATTACTGTATGTTAACTTCAGAACATGCATGCCTGAGTGTACAGAAAAAAGGATAAATAAACAGACCACTTTGTCTGGGTCGCATCTGAAACGAATAATGGTGCTCCGTTTTCTATTGACATTAGGACAGGCTTGTCCATTGGTGTAGTTCAGAATCAGGATGTTTTTATCCCACTGTGGACCCGCCTCTGCCTCCCCTAGATTCACATAATCATCTCCATCCTTCAGACAGGCCGCAGCGCTAGATGGGCAGCTCCACAAACCTAAAACAATCAGCAGTTATAGATCCAATGCTGACTGGTCAATTCGCTCTAGTTGTGCGGTTACAACTCACCGGTCTGAGGCACCAAAGACTTGCACACGTTGATATAGTAACGCTGCTTCTGATTTTTCGCATCTGGCACAACAATCCAATTGAATTTGTGCAATGCCAGCGAGGATAGATCGTAGGAGTGGCCACTGCCATCACTGCCAGACAAAGAGGAGGTTATAGGGCATTTAAACAGTTCTATCATGTGTTGGGAGGAAATGCATAAGCAAAACAGTTCCTCTTTACTTGTAAGAGCAGGTTGTGGTTTTGAAGGAAGGACAGGCCAAAGCTGTTTGCCATTCAAACAGATATGTGCAGTCCGCAGTCTCCTTTATGAACTCCGGCTTACCCTGATGAACAAAGGAATTAGATTAAAAAAAAAAAACCATTCAAGAAATTATTTTAACTCCTTAACTCAGTCATTGGCTGAAAGGAACTCACAGGATTCTTGCTGTGGTCGCAGGAGAAGAGAATAGCAGTGGATCGCTCGTAAATCTTGTGGCACTTTTCCCCATTCGTGTAGTTGATCATTATTATCCCATCATCAAATGTGAGGTTTTGATTGGATAACCCTGAAAAGGAGCATGAAAACTGTTAGGAACGATCACCCAAAAATGAAAATCTTCTGAACACCGACTCACCCTCAGGCCATCCAAGATGTAGATGAGTTTGTTTCTTCATCAGAACATATTTGAAAAAATTAAGCATTCCATCACTTGCTCTCCTATGAGTCCTTTGCAGTGAATGGGTGCCGTCAGAATGAGACAGAGTCCAAACTGCTGACTGAAAATATCACAATAATCCTCATGTAAACCACACCAATCCAGTCCATTAATTAACGTCTTGTGAAACGGAAAGCTGCATTAGTAATAAACCCATCAAGGTGTTTCGATTTAAAATGTGGCTATTGGCCAAAATATAAATCCATAATAAAGCATCCTCCAGTGAGGAATCTAACAATATACTTTTGTTCAGAATGGTTTTGGACTGTTTTAACTTATAAATGGTGCTTGATCTGTGCATATTTCTCCCCTGATTCAGAGATGATGACTTTGTCACTGGAAAAAGCAATATTATTGATAGAGGATTTATATTTCAGCCATAAGAAATGGTATGAAAAATAATTATAATGGATTTGTTTATACCAAACATGCAGCTTTTCACTTCACAAGATGTTAGTTGATAGACTGGAGTCGTGTGATTACTTGTGGATTATTGTGATGTTTTTATCAGCATTTTAAAATGCTCATTCTGACGGCACCCATTCACTGCAGAGGATCCATTGGTGAGCAAGTGATGGAATGCTACATTTCTCAAAATCTGTTCTGATGAAGAAACAAACTCATCTGAGAGTGAGTAAACTTTTAGCAAATGTTCATTTTTGAGTGAACGAATCCTTCAAAAATGAAAATAATGCCCTACTAGCTCGGCTTTGATACTGAACAAACCCAATAAACTCACCTGATATTCTGTGTGTACTGCCCTCGACCTGACAGGAGGACACTGAATTGCTGGGACCATGAGGGCAGACCGAGGATGTAATTGGGCCACACACTGCAAAGTGATACTCATAACTCAATTTCTTCACTTCATAGTCCTTTCCGGCCAGTGGTGTAAGATTGTACTCGTAGCCGCTCTTGGGGTCCTTGACTTTACAGTTTTCACCTGTAAGTGACAGGAACTAAATTGAATCAAAGCCAAAGTAAGAGCATTTCTTCACATTCCTGTGAACAAATTGGCAGTTGATCGTACCATGCACTCTCTTTATTGGGCAAGCTTCTGAGGTTCTCCATATGAAGACATATTCACAGCCATCTTTGCGATCAAACATGGGTGCACCCTTTAGATAGAGGAAAGAAAAATAAGTTACAACAGCTTCAACATAAAAAAAAGTAGAGTACAAAATAGGGCTTGGGAATTTTTATAGAAGTCTCTTCTCCTCACCATGGCTGTATTTATTTGATCAAAAATACAGTAAAAACAGTAATATTGTGAAATTACAATATCAAATCTATGTCCTATTTTATTTTTTATTTTCTTACTATATTTTTCCATTTAATTTGCCATTTAAATATATTTAAAAATGTAATTCATTCCTGTGATGCAAAGCTGAATTTTCAGCATCATTACTCCAGTCTTCAGTCTCATTCTAATATGCTGATTTGCAGCTCAATAAACTTATTTCTTCTTAATATAAATGTTGTAAAGAGTTGTGGTGCTTAATATTTTTTTCTCTCCAAATATTGGTTTCAAGATACTAGAAAAAGATTACTTTTTTATGTGCAGCAACAGGGTTACATAAATGTAGCAGATGAATTATGATTCATTTGGGCTTTTCCTAAATAATTTAACTATATAGACATTGCATGTGTTACATACTATCGCACTGTGAATCTCAAGTTAGATTAGAGTTTATATGTACATATCCAGTAATAACACCAATTTGTTCCATATTTGTAGAAAGTGCCATAGATAAAAAACTATTTGCACTTAAGAGAGAAACCATGCACTTGCTTACAGGACTGTCATCACACTGGAAGATGATTCTTGTGGAGTAACTTCCTGAACCGCACTTGTCCCCATTCAGATAAACAATACTGATGGAGCCATCTGCTGCTGACTGCAGACTGGACTGCACGTATCCCAGATTTACACCTCTGCCTTTCAGCTGGCCACATGCTCCAATCGCTCCAGCTGCCAACAACACTTTAGTTTACTGCACGGCCATTCAGACCAGAACTACTGCTCTTGGTTAGTGTTACAAACAGAAACTTAATTTCACAGTATTGGGCTAAAACAGGAAGATATTTTAAAAGAGTCTGTCAATATCTGTCCAGAGACACTCACCAGGGCAGCCCTGGACACGAGGCAGCGGTTTACACACACTGATGTAAAACTTTTGAAAGCGGGCCTGATCTGAGGTGTCCAGAGGAACGTAGTATTTGTCATCCAGGTCACTCAAGTCATACTCTCTACCTTGTAAATCTGGAAATGCAAGACAGATGGATCAGCTTAAGTTTGGGAACATAGTAATGATGCTGAAATGACACCCTTCAGCATTAACAGCATGTTTTTTGTGTACGGGAAAGCTTACCAGTGACTTGGCAATCCACAGGAGCAGGTTCACAGGCTAGCGCAGTGGAAAGCTCGAAGAACACATTGTGGGTTACATATGTAGTTGTGCCCAGCTCTTCCTGTTTGAGTTTTAAAGAGGGTGGGTTGGCCTTCTGGTCACACACAAATTTTATGATGAAGGTGTCTTCGGTACCTATAGTACAGATGGGAAACAGGGTAAAAATGGATTCAGTCCAGGGCAGAACAATTATTAATTTTAAGCTTTATGCAAGTCTCTCTAGAAAAGCTTGATTCCAATTGGTCAGTCTTGATGCATTATGATCCTAAACCGTATGTTGGACTGCTGTCCCTGGCAACTGATTTTATGATGTGACGTCGTGACATGACTTGACGTGACATTTCCCACAAAGCTATGCTAGTTTTGTTACCTTGCTATCACCCGAACATGATCACATAAGGTACAATGAAATACAATAATGCATACACTACTATTAAAAAATTTGGAGTCAGTAAGAAGTATTACTCTTTTTAAAGAAATTTATATATATATATATATTTATATTTATATATATATATATATATATATATATATATATATATATATATATATATATATATATATATACACACACACATACACACACAGTACAGACCAAAAGTTTGGACACACCTTCTCATTCAAAGAGTTTTCTTTATTTTCATGTCTATGAAAATTGTAGAGTCACACTGAAGGCATCAAGGGCTATTTGACCAAGAAGGAGAGTGATGGGGTGCTGCGCCAGATGACCTGGCCTCCACAGTCACCGGACCTGAACCCAATCGAGATGGTTTAGGGGTGAGCTGGACCGCAGACAGAAGGCAAAAGGGCCAACAAGTGCTAAGCATCTCTCGGGGAACTCCTTCAAGACTGTTGGAAGACCATTTCAGGTGACTACCTCTTGAAGCTCATCAAGAGAATGCCAAGAGTGTGCAAAGCAGTAATCAAAGCAAAAGGTGGCTACTTTGAAGAACCTAGAATATGACATATTTTCAGTTGTTTCACACTTTTTTGTTATGTATATAATTCCATATATAATTCCACATGTGTTAATTCATAGTTTTGATGCCTTCAGTGTGAATCTACAATTTTCATAGTCATGAAAATAAAGAAAACTCTTGGTTTATTTTTATTTATTTGTGCTATTTACACAATGTTTAAGTTTTTATCAAGTTTGTAGGTGTCAAGGTACAAGGTCTTCAATGTAAAAATTAAATATACAATCAAACCTACATTTATTCAGACACTTTCAAAAATTCTCACATTATTACAGTTTTGCTATATATATAAAAAATTATATCCGGTGTCTGAATAATTTTTGGTTTGACTGTTAAAACTACAAAGTAATTCAGTCAAGAGCAGTGAGTGATTTTCATTTTCATTTTCTTGGATTAACATCAATTAAATTAGGCGCGGTCACTTTAAGAGACAATGAACGCATCCCATTTTTTTCCTCAACTGTTTACTTTCACTTAAAAAATAACTGACAGTTTTTTCGAGCATAATTTCCAAGGTGGATATTTTGACATATTTTGTATGTATTTGTCATTGCGCAGCAGTGGCCCGTCAACTGTCCTGAGCATCTTTTTAGGCTGGCCTCAGCCAGTCGGTTATATAAAATATCAAGGTGAAAGTCATCATAGCTTGCTTAGTATAGACCCAGCTCCCAACCTTTTTTTA
Source organism: Carassius carassius (assembly GCF_963082965.1). NCBI lineage: Eukaryota > Metazoa > Chordata > Actinopteri > Cypriniformes > Cyprinidae > Carassius > Carassius carassius. Next base: position 5,427,383 of record NC_081772.1, read on the forward strand.
ATCGCCCGATAAGAGTCTCACGTTAACACAGCACGTTAACGCCGATAACGGCCCACCACTAATATATATACATATATATATATATATATATATATATATATATATATATATATATATATAAAAGAGCAGTAAGAAATGTTTATTGAGCAGCAAATCAGCATATTAAAATGATTTCTGAAGGATCAGGTGACACTGAAGACTGGAGTAATGATGCTGAAAATCACAGATAAATCACATTTTAAAATTAGAAAAGAGGCATTTTAAAATTGTAATAACATTTCACAATATTATTCTATTTACTGTGTTTTTAATCCAGTTAATGCAGCCTCGGTAAACATAAATTTCTTTCAAAAACATGAAATCTTACAGACCCCAAACATTTGAACAGTGGTCTACACAACAGAGAACCAATATATTAAAAAGGAATTAAAAGAAAACCTCTCACCTATGAGTTATTTAATCTGGTAGGTTTTAGCAGGAAGCATAATATCTCTAACTAAAGCAGACATGGATTCAATAAAAGGGTAGCTCATCAGGTGATTTTTGCACAGTCGGTTACGCACCTGTCTGTTTGTCCAGGGCCCCTTTGTATGTGAGCGTGAGAGCGCCGTCAGTGGAGAACTGGAGAATCTGTTCCACACCAACTTGACTCACAGGCTTCTTATCTTCCAGCTCACAGCCAGATACAGATTTATTTTTGACAGTCCCGCACTCTTTCACAGAACCACAAATATTCACCTACATTCGATGAGAGGGACATGTAACATTTGGTTTAGCATTTCGTTTATTAAGGGTATAACATTGATTATTTGAAATAAAAATATTTAGTAACATTAAAACTGTTTTGACTTTCATTGTAATCCATCAATTGAATGAATCCTTGGTGGATAAAAAAGTATTAATTTATCTCAGAAGTACTGACCCCAAATATTTCAAAAGCAGTGATTGAATAAATAAAGAAAGAAGGAAGGAAATAATTACTGACAATGAGTTACTGAATCTACTGAGAGTCCCAGTTTGCTTTTATCAGTCATCCAAGCCCATTTAAATTAAATTAAATTTAATTTAATTTGTGCATTTAGCAGACGCTTTTATCCAAAGCGACTTACAGTGCATTCAGGCTATCAATTTTTACTTATGTGTTCCCAGGGAATCGAACCCCCAACCTTGAACACCATTTATTATTGGGTCTCTATTAAAGTATGGATACTGATGTACCACAAGCTGGTATCATACTGAAATCACTTCTGAATCCATCCATCCCCTATTCAAGATCATTTGAAAGATTTTAAAGTGCTTCTTACGACAAAGTCTTTCCCATGAGCGTTGACGTGGTATCCGTTTTCAGTAGCCAATGGTTTCAGGTTGAACTCAAAGCCAGTGTTGGGATCTTTCACTGAGCAGTTCTGTTGACAAATAAAGAGAAATAAGAAAACCTCCTCGATTCTGTCAAAGTAATTGATTTTGTGCAGAAATTAAGGTTGACCTGACTGGTGTCCTCAACGGATGTGATGGCGCAGGCTGCTTCTGTGTCCCAAACAAAGTCAACGGTGCAGTTCTGGTTCATCAAAAAGCGAGGACCAGATGGCTAAAGAAAAAAAAAAATACTATTCTCATATTGTTTTTTTTTTTTATAAATTGTTTTATAAATAAACCTTATTGCAACAATTAAAATAAGAGTGAAAGGTCAAGAATGACTCACTGCTGTCCCAGATGAGCAGACGAAGTGGATACGAGTTGTGTAAGTGGTCCTGACTCCATCTGCTTCACACACTGAGCCATCAGTGTACACCAACATTAGCTGGTCCTCCTCCTCGATCACCGGCCCCTTCTTAGCAATGCCTAAGTTGCTGATCTCTACTTTCTCAGACAGGCCTTCCTGCTCGAGTAACATGTATACATACATTTGCTGTCAGTGGTGCCGTTTTTTTTTTTATTTTATCATGTCATTCCAGTGTTTACAGCCAGCAAACTAACCTTGTCGGCCTCAAATTTCACCTCACAGACAGAAGCTTTCCTGTCACAGCCAGGCACGGCTTTAAGTGGCTGGCATATATTGATGTAGTATTTCCTCGGGCTGCTCGGGTCAGAGGCTTGCATGGCATGCCAGTTCCTACCGCCATTAGATACTGCCAAACTGCAGAGAGGAAGGAAACAAGAGATCTACTGTAGAGTCATTGCTGTTAACATTGTCTAGCTTTTTGAAACTAGCACTTGTCCGGATGTTGTAAGACTCGTATAATGGAGTGATAACACTTCCTGAGAAATTATGAAGATTAACAGTGCATTTATATCTAATAAATCATATCTAGCATCAAATGTCTCCACTATGACAGACAGAAGGCTACATCCAAAAAGTGAGATTGGGTACAAATAAATAAACAAAACAAAATGTAATTAAAAATCTATTGCTTAAAAGTAAGCCATGTAGAATTAAAAAAAAAAATAAGTAACAAACTTTATAATACATTTGAAAATAATAAAACCACAGTACAAAATAAACCAAATTTTAAAAAAGCACCCTGAATGATCAAGTCAACACATGCTAACCTAACCTAATGATAAGTTTGGGATGGGACTTATTTGTTCAATCAATGGCAGATAGAGGAAGTGTTTAGTAAACTGAAGGTGTACTGAAGTGTGTCATTTATGCAGCTATAGTGGCACCAAACTTGCTTTAAAAATTAAACTAAAATATTTAACAGGACAAATATTTCTAAGACACGTGAGTCTTGAGAAAGGCAAGCTAACCTGGACAGGTCGTACTGATGTAGAGTTTTGGGGTCTGTTACAACACACTCATGTGGTCTCTCAGGACAGGCATAGGAAGTGTACCATTTGAAGTCATAAGTGTACTCATCTTCTTTCTGGAGAAAAAAAGATCATAAATGAAGGACATTTTTGGCTTGCAGACAAAACAAAAGCCTTATAGAAATAAGAAGGTGTGTCCAATGCAAAGCTTAAAACACAAGCCCTTTATGCTGGAGTAGCATTACTTGAGTACAGGCTAAAAATATTTACCTAAAGAGGCTAAAAATATCTTTATGTGTTAACAGCACAATCAGAACAAAGAAGCAGGTGCGATACCTGAAACTCAGGTTTTCCTGGACCAGCCTCTCTGTCACAGAGGAAGGAGATGTGTGTGGAACGCAGTGTGTGCTGCTTGTTGTTGTACTGAGTGCCGTTTCTGTAGGTCAACTGGATCATGCCATCATAGTAGGAAAGCCTTGAATTAAACTCGCCGAGATTCCAAGAGGTTGTGCCACTGCAGAGATGGAACAAAAATGGTTAGCTCCGCCCACAGTGAAAACGTATTGTGTCAAAAATCATGCACGCCATAGCTGCATGTTAAACATCAAATATGTCAAGGTTGGCTGAGATTCCATTGCTTTACTTACAGAGAAGACAAAAACTTGTCGCATCACACCTTGTTAAATGAAAATGACCAAAGCAAAATTACCTCTGGTCAACTTGACAGGCCCCTGCTGTTTCTGGACACTGTGCAGCCTTCACATTGCCACACACATTGATGAAGTAGTCATACTTGTCAATGGACATGTTATAATAACCTCCACTAGGTTTCTGAAGCGGGGACAAGTCAAATGAAATTCCTGCAAAGAAAAAGATGCTCAATTAAAAGTAACACAATTACCAGGCTAAATCTTTAACCACTGGGCTACACATCCCCACAAAAATGAAACAAAGTTTTACAAATAATTAGATATTGTACAGTAAAATTATATATATATATATATATATATATAAATATATATATATATATATATATATATATATATATACTGACTTTGTTTCATTTTTGTATATATATATATATATATATATATATATATATATACTTCTGAAACTACAGATCAGAAACCATTTTTGTAAAATAAAATGAAATAAAATAAAAATTCAATTTCAATTTAGTGTAGTTCAGTTAAATTAAAAACTGAAACATAACAGCCACAATATATATAAATGTTAAATATATTCGCATGGATGAATAATCTGGTATGAGAGAAGATGCAGATTATACAGAATTACAACACATAACAGATACAGTTACTTTGTTGTACAAGTGTAGTTTACTAAAATTAAAAGTATGAAAAATCATTTTCAGTAACTGAAATAAAGCTGAAATTAAAAGATATTAAAACAAACCTTGCAAAAATGAAAATTAGAAATATCTTAAATTAGTTCATCAAAGTTCTTAAATTACTAAAACTGAAATATAATAAATTACATTTATATAGAAATTCAAAAAAAATGAAACGTAAAATTATAATGAAAACTGAAAATATCAAAATTCTATATATTAACATACCATGAAAACGGAAAATATACAAATTGAATCCATCTACAAATACATAAAAGTACATGAACAAGACTAAAATACCACTGTCTTGTACCTGCTTGTGGGTTTTCCACCTTGCAGTTGTCGCCTTCTGTTTTCGAGAGGACGCAGGCTGAAGTGGTGAACCACTCAAACTCATAGATGCAGCCATCACTGGACACACTCCACAGGACCGGAGCGCTCTCAACATCTCCAGGCTTACACTTCAGAGTGATGATGGTTTTTATTCTCATGTTATCCCCGCATTTGTCTCCATTAGTGTAAATGAGTCTGATGTCATCCCCCTCTGCCGCCTTTTGTGGAGAAATCAGGAATTTGCCCAAGTTCACAGCTTTTCCATTTCCTTAGAGAAGAAGATTTGGGAGAGAATGAAACGTCCCGAGTAAGACAGAACTGAAAAAAAGTTATATAGGAAATAATCTCTAATGGTGCACTGACCTACTGCACATATTGCTGCGTCCTCGGGGCAAGATCTGGCCTCCCCCTCTTTGATGATTTTATGACAAACATTGATGTAAAAACGTTTCTTATCAGAGTCTGGTGCCTTGGCGCTCACAGCCTCCCAGTTTTGAGATCCCTCTGATTCTGAGAGAAAAACATTTACAATAAGCAACATGCTGGTACAATTACTTTTTGAAAAGTATACAGAAACTTTCATATTTTAGAAAACAGGTTTCAAAGATAATATTTTATGGCCCATCAAATGCTAAGGATTTATCCTTTAATCCAGCCAGCTATTTTTTTTTAAATTTATATTCAAACAAGATTTTTGGCCTTTAATTTGACTTATTTCAGTCTGTTCCTCACACAAAGTGGTAAGTTGTTTTTATCGTGCATTGTTTTATTTCTTCTATAAGCTGCATGAATATTTTTGGAGGGTGCAACAAAAAGTGTCTTTCTTTTTTTAGGTGAACTGTTCTTTTAGAAATTAGACAATGTTTTGGCATGATGAAGTAAAAATAAATAAATAAATTGATAAGTCAGCAATGAAATTTTTTAATGAAATTACCATATTTATTCAGCTAGGATGATTTAAATTGATCAAAGTTGACTTCTTTGAAGAATAGAGAGATAAAAAAAAACAGTATTTATATATACTGTTCTTTGATCTCTCTATTCTTCAAAGAATTCGGGGGGGGGGGGGGGGTAACTGAGTAACTGCTTTCAAATTACATTTTAAAAAATATTTAAAAATATGATAACATTTTTTTAAATTGTAATTTCACAATATTACAGTTTTTTTTATCAAATAGATGCAGCCTTGGCAAGGATATGAGACTTCTTTTAAAAAACACTAAAATATCGACCTTAAATTTTATAGTAAATTAATTTACTTGTCATTAAATAACTAAAATAAATCATAAAGAAAACACAAAAGTCATTTTGCTCATCTCTACCTGGGTAGCGCGTAAGAGGCGACAGATCATAACGCTTCTTGTGGTCTGTGACATGACACAGCAGATCTTCCTTCTCCTTCACACATGCGTACGCTGTTTGCCAGTCAAAGTAATACGTGCAGTCAGACTCTCCTGTAAAGACTGGCTCGCCATACTCTGCAAACCACAAGTCAGCTGTGAGTGAAACATTTTGAAAACCAAATTTCCAACACGAAACAGAAAGATCTAGGTCACATCGCTGCATTTCCTTCCTTCTGGTTCTCATCCAAATAAACTTTCACAATCAGGCAGGGTTAAAACAGTAGTGTGACTTCGTGACTTCACGAGTTACTATGAGAGGAGTCATTTTGCCACTCACCAGCCGTTGCATTGCACTCAAAGTTAATGATGGTCATGCGCTGGAATCCAGTGCTGCAACTGATGCCGTCTGGGTAGATTAGCGTGAGATCACCATCTGAATATCTTAAGATAAAAAAAGAAAAGGATTACAACTGGTCCTTAACATAAACTTTCACTGCATTTAAGGGTGGATCAGTAACACAAGCTAAGGCGAACCTCAAAGTTTGGTTCTGGAATCTCCCAGCAATCTTCCTCACATCACCTGTCTCCTTGACTTGGCAGGCAGACACATAACCTTTGTCATCACCACACTGTCCAGCATTGGTCTCATCACACACATTCAGATAGAAAATATAGGTGTCCTTGCCATTTTTGGCCTCAGCCATATAGGGTTTGTCTGAAGCTAAGGATAAAAAAAAATAAGAAAAATGGTAAAACATTATATTTGATAACTAAGTACTTGATCACATCAAGAATGAACCATAGCTATATGTACTTGTTATTGAAGAAGGGTTTTGTGTTGATCTGTGCTAAACTATATGATGTTCTGGTAGCAACTTAATGCATGTTTCATGATGTTTACAGTGAGTTTAGTATACTTGTTCTCAACGTTCTTGTTCTAGTTTGCCTTCAGTGGGAAAAACTAACTCTTTATCTAACAATTTATCTTATAGTTACGATTTATCTTAGTTACAAAAAAAAGTACCAAAACAAAAGAGTATGATGGAAACACCATGTCTTTTCAACCAAGCACCATGCAAATGTCTTGCTTTGTATTTTATTTATTTTTTTACTGAGGACAATGGAAACACCTTTTTTTTGACATGGTAATGTGCCATTATCATGTTTTTACCATGTTCATCTCTGAAGTTCAATGAAGTAACATGGTAATAGCGCAGTAAATTAATATGCTTCAATGCCATGATATTAGTGTTACTTTAGTATTATTTATGATATTATTTACTCTAACAGTATTATTAATATTTTAAATGAGCTTTAATTTCATTTTAAGTTTTAGTAACTTTTTTCCAGTTTTAGTATAACATTTGTGCTTCAAAAATGTAATTTTATTTCAGTTAGTTGGCAAAATGTTACATTATCACTTAAGTTAAATTTTTCATTAATATTTATCTACTATTATTTAAATAAACATATATTACTTTTAATATTTCCAGTGTAAAATGGCACTGGGATATCTATGGTTTGTTCAGGTAATCTGTTATTCATTAAACATCATATCAAATCCTTCATCACTTCATTCTTTTCACAGAAACAACATTTACATCACTGCCTCTTACTAAACTAATAGAGTTAACTCACAGTGGTATGTCAGGGGAGTAAGGTCAATGGAGATGTCGTGCTGTTTGCTGGTCAGTTTACAGTTTTGACTCTCCAGGTAATCTCTGTGGCAGGCGTACTCAGTAACCCACTCGATCTCATACCGACAGTTCAAGCTGCTGACCATCTTAGGGTTACTTCCCTAAAAAACCATTGAGAAAGCTGTGAGGTGACTGAGTATAGTAGGTATACTGCAATGAAATGAAACACTAGGCATCTTCTTACCGTCTGCCTTGCGGATGGACAAATGAATGTAATCGTCACTGCTGGTCTGTGGTCATTACAGAAGGGTGGGCTTTCATTGACTCCCTCGTACCGCAGTCTTAGTCTGAAAAAGAGAATATCAGTTATGCAGCTGCTCCAGTTCTTCTTGAGCACCAAATCTGCATATTACAATGATTTCTGAAGGATCGCTTGACACTGAAGTAATGTCTGTTAAAAGTTTGGCTTTGCATCACAGGAGCAAGTTACATTTTAAAATATATTAAAATAGAAAACAATTATTTGATATTATAATAATGTTTCACATTATTACTGTTTTTACTGTTGGTGAGCATAAACCTACCAATCAAAACTTTTGAATGGTATTGTGAAAGCATTAGACTAATAACTAATTCGTTATTAAATTAGCACATACTTGTCATTTGAGAGCAGCTCAAGCTGATGAACAGGCTGACCCATGTTGAAAGAACTGTCGCCAGAGGTGAGACAGGCTGCAGATCCCTCGGGACACAGGCTTCCAGCACGGTCTGGACGGACAAACATCAAGTTACTTGCATTGCACTTCCAAATGCATTAGTTGTTTAAATAAGAACCTGCTCAGGCGCTTTGCAGATTGTTTTGTGTGATAAAGCAGCTACAGTATATAATCAAAATCTTTGTTCACTGGGCACCAAACTCTTAAAAAAAAAAAAGTTTACAGAAACTCACTTAGACTTCTGCATATATTAATGTAGAAATCAATTTCATTGTCTGGGTCATCAACCAGGTATCCATCTGAGAGTTTTATCAGCGGGCTGAGGTCATGCTTCTTTCCATCCGAGTCAAAGACATAGCAGGGAACCTTTAAAAAGAGAGAGTGGGGTTTGTAAAAAAATAAATAAGAAAAAATGTAACACCTCCCAGAATCTTAAACCATTTCCTCTGGTGTAGCTTAAATAAGATATTAAACAAAAAAACATTGTGTAAATGTTTCTGGTGCTTGGATTAGCAGGATAAAAGAATTTTAAGAAAAAAACGTTGTTTCCCTCAAATTTATAAACCAAATATATACTAATATTTTATTCAAAAAAAGGGGTAGCTAATTAAATAAATTAACACTGCGCAAAAGGATTAAATGCAATTTTTACAATAGGTAAAAATGTTTTATTGTTAATAGTTCTTTATGCAGATTTTGCATTATTGAAGTCTATTTAGAAATTCATATGGTCAAAATGTTTTGTTCAAAACTGATGACTTTAATTCTTTACGACACGGAGAACAACCGAAACCGCCAAACAGACACACTTTAACATTCACATCTTCCTCTATGTTAACGCTTGATCAGATATGCCATCACGTCTCATCATCTCTACTCACCTCCTTATGTGGTCTAAATTGATCACGATTGCAGGCGGCGTACGTCCTCCATTCAAAGTAATGCACACACTCAGAGACAGTAACAAACTCAGGTGTGCCCTGTAAAGAAAAAAAACCACATGTCATCCATGGTGTGAAAATTACTAGAAATAATAAAAATGTAAATGTGAAAAATTATTGCATATAAATATATATTTTTAAATTAAATTATTACAATTAAGTAAACAAAAAGTAACAATTTTTTGTCCTTCACACAGGAACTGCAGTAAAATTAAATATGCATTCATAAAAAAGGGAACCCATATTTTGGAGTACATTGCATTATCAGACAGATCAGCCAGCCCTACTTTCACTTTGCCTCAGTATAATATCTTTGTGCCATCTAAGTCATTTCTTCTTGCTTGGCAGAAGTTGGAATGAAACAAACAGCCTTGCAAATGTCACACTATTCACAAGGATCACTGACTAACAGTGCATGCTGAAGAGAAAAGCTCACCATTGTTTTGCCGCATTGAAAGGTGATGCTGCTCTGAATGTTTCTGCTCTTGTCGTCGCATTTCGTCGAGCTGTTGAAATCAAGCACAGCAGGCAAGACTTTCCGCAAGGAGAGCTCACCTATGGGGAAAAAAAGACCTGGTTTGAATTTGAGTTTTTCACAAGTTTCACAAATGGAGTTTTTTTTAGCAACCTGGTAACACAATAAATGCTGAATGTTACTGCAATTAACTAACTAACTCTATATGCATCTGGGCTTTAGTAATAGAAATAAAGTCAAATGTCATTTGTTAATGCACGGCTATGTTGAGGACAAGAACAACAGCCATAATACGTTTATTTGCCTGTATTCAAACAAATTAGTAAAAGTCTCTGTGCCACCCAACAAAGCAAAAATATTACAGCATGTGATCTGGAGAGGTTAGAAGTTCATAGGCAAAACGTCTAGCAGTGCACAACCCATGGGAACAAACAGCATGAGAAGATGACCTAAGTGCACCAATGTGAGAAAACGTTCTGAAAACATGCCAAATAGAGCCAGAGAAACTACAGGGGACATTTAAGGCTGCTGGAAAACATTCAACATGCAATGTGACGAGAAAATCAATACTAGTGCACTGCCTACTAAAGCCCGACTGATATGGGTTTTTGGGGGCCGATACCAATATTAGGGAGTAAAAAAAAAAAAAAAAAAAAAAAAAAGGCTGATATCGATATATCGGCCGATATTCTTTGTGTATATTATACAGTACCATTCAAAAGTTTGGACACTTTCCCATTTCGTGTGTTCAAACTTTTGACTAGTACTTTATATAGAATACAGTATATACATAAACAAAATATATAAACATGAACACATTTTTTGCAATGATTACTCAAATGTGATGATCAGACATTATAATGGCGTGACACAGATATGTAACGGAGGCAGAACAATATATCACAGGCTCGACTGCACAAAATTTCTCACATATTGGTGCACATGACTGTAAAATTGTCTTATTGCAATCACATCAAATAATGAATCATGAAAAAACTTAATTGCAGATGACATTATTTCTGGTTCATTCATGATACTGGATATGGAAGGTCAAATCAAGCTCATTGCATTGTGGGATACAATGCGCCATGCAGTGCATGTGCATCTGCTTTTACACTTCAAATTTTGGCAACAGTTTTCCGAGCATTTAAAAAAGGCATAATGCACACAGTATGCAAACTGCATATAGAAAACTATAGTTTTTACTATAGTACAAAAAGTAGTCTAATAAAACCCTAGTCTGTTTTTAATACAACAGATCTGTTTAGTATGTAAATGGTTTGATTTAATCAACCTGATGTAACCCCAAGTAAGTGTAGCCTATGCTTTTAACGTTTATTAAGATGGCAAATATAGTTGATGTGATAGGACATTTATGATTTATGTATGTGGTGGAGCCTGAAAATTTTAATTACTGCCATTTAAAAACTGTCACTTACTTACCGTCACTTTGTACTACTGCACCTGCTGCTAGATAACTTTGACCTACTTACTGTGAAACAAAAAATACGACTGCAGGAACACAAGATAAAGAATACCAGGATATGTGAGCGAGTGTAGACACACACTAAAATTAATGCAAACAATTTCAGATGCAACAACACTATTGTGTGTGAAGCACATGTTAATGGCCCGGAAATCCCCATAACGCATACACACCAACCACCAAAGCATGTAACACTGAGAAGCAGTACGACTAAAATCACCAGTCAACACAGCATGAAACATTACATAAATAGACATCACACAATGGTGTTTGGATGTTTTTTTTTACTAAGGTACAAAGAAAAATTATGTACTCTATGTAACAGTGCTGAAAGCCACTCATTATGAATATCAGATCCAATCAGCACGATCAACATTTGCAAGTTGTCTCATTCTGTCATATGACCAAATGGTTTGTGATGCAATATCTCTGTTTGTTCTGGTTTGTTCTGCCAACAAGTGAAATAGATCCCTTTATTTAAATCTAGAGCTAACAGTTAACTCAGAGCCACTATGGGTCGGGGTGTTCAGATGATAGGTTTGTGTTATATGGAGGTCAGCTGACTAGTTGGATAACACCAAGTAAACAAGCACTCTGTCTGTGCTCTGTCATGCAGCTCTTGCTTATGAGAGCAATGACCATATAATAGCGCTGAGTATCTACTACAAAGACAAAACATGAAAATTTTAATGTTTAACCTGAATATCCAGATTAAGCAAAAAAAAAAAAGGAAAAACAATTAAGTGTGACTTGAATCAATAGGAAATGCTATAAATCACATGCCCTAAACAACTAAAGAGTGAACCTTGCATGAAAATATGTTAAGGTCACATTTCACCCTAAACTGAAAGTTTATATATTAGTATACAATATATATACTTTCATAAAAAAAATTTATTCAGTTTTTTTAAGGATTTAATACTTTTATTCAGCAAGCATTAAAGGTCCCGTTTGTTGTGCTTTTTGGAAGCTTTGATTGTGTTTACAGTGTGCAATATAACGTGTTCATGTTTCGCGTGTAAAAAAAACACAGTATTTATCACACAATTCACCTATCTGTATACCGCTGTTTTCACTGTCATAAAAACGGGCTGATGACTTCCTTGTTCTATAAAGTCCCTCCTTCAGAAATACGTTACGGTTCCTGTGTCGTGATTCGACACCAGCTTAGAGCACGCGGCCCTCCTGTAAACGCGATTGGGCTAGAACGCACGTGCTGGAGATATACTTATAATCACAGGAGCGTTTTTATTGACGAGATGCGCATGAAAATCGCATAAGATTTTTTTGCACAGCCCTAACATCTAGTTAACAAAGCTAAACAGCGTTGCCTTTTGTATAATAAGTTACAGAAACTGTTAAACGCACCAACTTAAATAATAAAATACACTTACCGGTTGTGGTCCATAAACAACGCCTTCACCAGACAAAGAGGGAACTGCTCCATCTTTCAAGAATAATCTTTGTGCGAATCCGGCATTAAACTGATTGAGATTGAGGAAGCTTGCTGTCCTCAGCAAAATGTGCTGCACATAGTTTAACATGTGGATTATAATTTTCGGGAACCGAGTTAAACATAAATTGTAACCATTAATCTCCAAGTACAGCGTCCCTGGGAAGCCCAAACAAAGGTGATTGGACTCCGAGATGAAAATAACAGCATTTCGACGTCATGGCGACAAACACAAACGCAGCTCTTCTTCTCCGTCGGAGCACAACAAGGCCACGCCCCCTTTTTTGCGTATTCAGGTGGGCGGAGGTTAGTCAAAAAACTGTTTTAGTGACGTCATTACTGCAGGAACCAGAGGGATGTAGTCCAGATATTATTTATACTCTAACAACAACATTACACACTAACTAAAGTTTAAAACATGGGATCACGAAAAACGGGACCTTTAAATGTATCACAAGTGTCAGTAAAGACATTTATTGTTTGATCACTTTATAAAGGCTGTTCTTTTGAACTATATATCCATCAAAGAACCTTAATAAATGTAGCAGAACAAATGTTTTCAACATTCATAATAAACTTAATAAGAAATGTTTCTAGAGCAACAAATCAGTATATCAGAATGATTTCTGAAGGATCATGTGACACTGAAGACTGACATCACAGGAATCAATTCGATTTTAAAATAAAGTAAAACAGAAAACGGTTATTTTATTTAAATATTACAATTTAACAATATGATGCTTTTTAAGAAATCATATATAGTGTACTGTATTGCATAAAGGAAATAAAATCTACTTTAGGACCATTAAGACTGTATTGTCTCATTATTTAATAATGCAGATTGGAGTGCAAATTGGCAAACACGGAGTACAAGAATAACACCATAATAACCAATAAATCAATGAGAATTTAGAGAATCTGAGAATTGTTTTCTTATACGGACCTTGGATGGTGACACCAGTGTACTCTCACAGTTAGTGTCATTATCAATCCTAATTAATCAAATAATCAATTTTCTAATTAACATACAGTTTAACTGGTAATCATTATGCCATGACAGAAAGCTGAATATTTAGAAAAACATTGAAAAAATTGGTATTTTTATGTTATATTAGAAAAAAGGAGCATCATACAGGTTTTCAGGTTTTTATGAACACTGCTGTTGCAGTTCGGGTGTAAATCATTGGCACATCGATGCATTGCACTTACCTACTGACTGGAACAGGCCACTCTTCAGCGTGTGGGCACAGACCGCGCTTCCTTTTCCACATTCTGTTTCCGGGGAAGATTCACAGAGCTTCAAAGTGTATGTCACATTGCTGTCTTGGTCAATGGCCTCCCATTTGTAACTTCATACATACAAAAAGAGAGACACACAATTTCAGCATGATCATAATTTATTCCAGTTGCACGACATTATCCATTGGCACATCCAGCTCAGTGCCTAAATTAATGCATATGTTATGGTTTTATTAGGTCTAGGTACATAATGCATCCAGGCTCAAGGGCCACAACTATAATTTAAATATATAAAGCAAGCCAGATCATATTTAAACGCATTTAATTCTTTCTAAACAACTGTTTGTATGCTATCCATAAGGGTTTGCCAGCAATGATTAGCATTAAATGTATTATTTATTTAAGATCTCACCTGCACAGATCATGGAACCATAAGCTGTCATCCGAGCCCACTGCTGATGATAGACACTGAAGCACTATGAACGAAAACAAACCAGTGGCAGCGATTCCGCAAACCCGCGTACGGCCCATGTTTTAGACTAGGAAATAAATTAGTGCGCACAGTCCGACATGATACAGCAGTCCTTTCTGATTACTGATCATTACCATGTAGCAGGAACCACTCACAGTCACATGACGACATGACTCGTGGTACACGTCACGTGGTGCGTTCCGCTCGAAGAAGTAGAATGGCGTCAACACTGAAAGGCCCGTCCTAAAGAGGCGTGGCTTCGCTTTTTTTATTATTATTATTCTCGTCAAATGCCTTGTCTAAATACCCACACTTGTCTTTACTGGTCTTTACACTTGATCACTTGACTATTTAAATTAGGTATTTCCTGTATTTGGCCCAAGTATTCAAGTTTGACTATTTAAATTAGGTATTTCCTGTATTTGGCCCAAGTATTCAAGTGAGTATGAAGACCACAAGTGTGTGCAACTTTTCATTACCTGATGGGACCATCATCGACTGTATAAAAACATGATGGGACACACTTGTAGTATTGTAAAAACGCAAGAGTTTTAATTTTTATTTTCAATACTTTGCATTTTAAAACAAACTTTTAAATGTCTGTTCAGTAGTCACAATTTCATTTCTGGAGCTTCTAAATAAGTGATAAAAAGCAGTTGCAAATGATCCACCAAATACTCCATAAATACTCAAAAAATGTGCACCATTAAAATATGTAGGACTTTGTTTAACTACCAAATTATATGTAATGTCTAATATTATTATTAGCCTAATATTTAATTTACATTGGAAAGGTTTCTGTGACCTCTCTCAATCTTGGCAAAAAGTCTCACCATTTATGATGCATGATGGTACACACTTGAGAGCGGTATTCAAGATAGTGTGGATTTAGTGTGCGTTAAGGGCACTGCGGTTTGGTGTTTTTCAAATCTGGACAGTCTTGCACACTTACTTCCTGTCGTGCGCATGAGCTCCTGAAGTGGCCAAGGCCACAAGTGTGAGTATTTGGACAAAAGGCAAAAGTCCCTTTCAAGGAAAGTCTGTTCATATGGTGGCCATATTTGCAATGCCTCCTGGCAGCTCAAACTAAATAAAAACTGCTCTATGAACTCAAAATTAAATAAAATATTTCACATCAGCAACATAATCTGAAATGAACTGCCCAGCAAATGTTGGTTCTTATGCTCAAATAGCGTTAAAAAACATATTTTTCATGTTTGTATGGTTACGGTTAATGGCCAATCAGTAATGCAATCACTTTATCAATCAGCAATAGGCTCTTTCCTTTCGAAGGTGACTATTCCGCCATATTGCATTTATCATATTTATCGTATATTATCTGCAACCGAAAGCCTAGGCAGCTGACTTGCTGTCTAAGGAGGCTATGACTTTGCAGGCAGCGCTTTTGCACAAAAGCACTTCATGAAACTGATTTCAGACAGGCTTCGGTGACAGCATAACAGTTTAATGATCTAAAACAAAATAGATGAGTTTTGATGATAACTAAACAAATATTTAATTATTATAATACTGATTTCTCGCTAGAAATAACATCAAATGTGCAAAAAGTTAGTCAGAAACATACATTTACACACAAACTGACATCCCTACGCAACTTTCAGACAGCATCTTTATGTTTTACATCTTAACCGTCATGGAATGGAACGCACAGGATTGTGGGATATCAAAGGCAGTGAAGGATACATAACTTAAAGATTATGCTAAGAAAAAAAATTATTGCATTTTAGAATTCAACAAAAAGTTTAATATCTAGTGATAATTATTATTATTCTTCAATAAAAATGTAGATTACTGTGTTTATCTAATCTATTTAATGACAATTTAACGTCTTCTAAGTGTATGATAGCTCTTTTTGACTTTTGTTAATTTGTACCATGGGAAATTTAGACAATTGTATTTCTCTGAATGTGACGATTTACCAATCAGAATCAAATATTCAAGATAATTTTTATTGTATAAAACGTATAAATTACAACAATTATATAAATGCCTCTTTTCAATAAGACAAACATCCAGGGGCGTCTTACAACTACAAGGTCTGACAAGTAACTTATTCTTAAAATAAGACTGATTAGACTTGGTTTACTAATAGTTTGTCAGTCTACATAAAGAGGCTAAATTTAAGCACCTGGCCCCAGATTAGTGTTGCTCAGTGTATGTTTGAGCCGCCACGCGCCCCCTCCTGGACGATTGTTTCATCTGAAACATCTAAAACCTTGTGACATGTGCCATCCAATAATTGCCAATGAGTCATTGTTACAAAAAAATGCATGAGTATGTCCTGTTTAGCTAAGAATGCTGTATTCCACATAGTACAATATAACATTAATGAAGTGAGTGATATCTAGATGTAATTCAAATCACCAAGAAATGGTCGTAATAGTGTAATAGCTATAATAGGGTGTAATAACCATGTAATTACAGTCAGGATGGCCGAGCGGTCTAAGGCGCTGCGTTCAGGTCGCAGTCTCCCCTGGAGGCGTGGGTTCGAATCCCACTTCTGACAAAAACCTTTTTCCAGAGCTACTACAAAACAACTGAATATGATATTTTTATTGTGTGTTCCAACAGAACTAGAAAGAGCATTTTCAATCACAAAAAAACATCACTGCGTTACAGATCACAATCAAACAGAGGTCAAATGTCAATCCTTATAATTACTTAATAAAGCTTTTTTGTTCAGAATTTAAAGCCATCATAGCCAACACAGCCATCAATAAACTGACTGTATATTTCATCAGTCACATGTCCATTTATAGATGCATAAGACCTGGCAAAAAGCTGGAAATCCAGTCTTTAGTTCTTTAGTTTTAGAAACTTTAGTTTGTTTCATCAAAAATAATATGATATAGAGTTTCATGATTCAATTCTTACGATTTTAATATCTTACTGTGACTATAATGTACAATACAAATTGTACTCCATGAAACAAAATGCTCTATTTCTACAAAACACACTTATCTAAAAAACATCACTTTTGAAACAAAAAGATGAAAATAAACAATTAATTTGTTAATTGGACTTTTCTTTAAGTGCAATGTCAAGTGTAACTCGCCAACTTTTCTTTTCTTAAATAAACCAGTTGGAAAATTATGTTCATCAACATACTCCTCAATATTACAAAAAGAAAAACTACATTTTAATACTTACAAAAAAAATAATAATAATAATTTTGATTACGGTAACTTTAATCACATAAAAATAATTGCACGGAGATAATAATTGTACTGTGGCTTTGTAACAGGATAAGCCACTAATTGCAGTGTCTGAATTAAATTCCATGCCAACATCAGTACTTATATCACATGCTAAATTAAGATGGCTGTTCAACAATTCATGTATTAGATGCATGCCTTCAGCAATTATTTTTCCACATTTTCAACAGACGAATATGTGCATTGAGAGGACATGGATTATTAGTATTATTTTTCTTTCTTGTTTTCTTGTGATCACAACAATTTTTTTTCGTGATCTCTTTATTTTTATTTTTTATTACAATTGTTTGATTTTCAACAGTGCATGGTGAGTCAACTGTTCTTTTTACAAAGTGGGGAAATAAAATTATGCATGGATTCATACTGTGCTGGAATATGTTTAACAAAGTTATGGTAATGCTCAATACAGCTGCATGTGTAGAGTACAACAACAGAATAAAAGACAACTAAAGTAAGAAATCAGTGAAGAAATTGAGTCTTGAGCATTCTTTCAACAAAGACCAGCATGCAAATGGTAGTCCAGCTCAGTCTGGTCACATTTGTTTGAATGAAAACCCAATGTAAATCCAATCTTTTATTGGCAAGGCACTGCACACACATAGAAACGTCTGCATTAAATTAACATTTGCATAATGTTTTATTGTTTTGTGAGCATCACAATGCTATGTTAGCTCTACATACACATATAACCCATCTGTTTAAATACAGATATCTTGCTTTAAAATAACTTATATCAGGCTGCATTTGATTAATCTCTTTAATTAATTACACACTTTTTAATCAATATTTACACTACCATACAGCCAGTTTTACTACTGAATTCTAGTAGCATAAGTATAGTGTCTTTGTAGGGCTACTCAAACAGCAATGGTTTGACACAAACATCTAAAGACACTGTATAGTAAATAACTTGAGCACTCCAAATACAAAGCAAAATAATAGTTAGTGCACACAAATAATTGAAATTATTATATTTCAACAAAAAAAAGTGGAATGTTGTTGTACAGAGTGAGGCTTGTTAGGGGCATGCTTAAATTCACTGTTGGACTTTTTTGTATATTTATCATATACACAAGACATGACCACAGCACATCATTTGATACTAAATACTACATAAATATAGCTATGCACATGACAGAATATTTAAGAAATGGCAGTTATATGGAATGATCCTTACCTCTCTGTTCGACTCCAAGACATTTGAATCCAATCTAACCATGTAGTCGTGGTAAATGTTAAGGCAGTGAGCTCGTCTGCCACAACTTGGGATGATGGAGGTCAACACACTAATAAAACAGTGTTAATATACAACACATAGAAGTTAAATAGTACCATATCTTATAGTACACTAATTATTTTTACCATTTCTGAGCTGCACGATCATGTCACATAAATAAATAAATAAATAAAGAAGCACTAAGTAGTAAACAGCTGATGACTGCAGTTCTACCGATATAAAGTTGGTTCGACGTTTGACGTTGGATATTACACAGATATTCAGCTGCGAAAAAAATGCAATAAATTCTTAGTGGATGAGTATAATTGTATAAAAAATGGCTTTTCTAAAAAGCAATAAAACGTAGAACTGAACACACATTGCAGTTTACGACTTGTTGCGACTAGGGATATGCCGGTATAAAATTTTCCTGTTGCGATTAATTGCTTATGCTTTTATCACGGTATATGGTATTATCACAAAGTCATAATGCAGTATAACAGGTTAAATAACTTTTTTATAACAAAAATAACTGAACATTTAAATACAATAAAGCAATACAGAAAAATAAAGTTAAAAGTTTTACATTGATTAAAGTGCAAAAGTACATTTGCTACATAAGTTATTAATCTTTGTTTAAAAAAAATATAAAGTCTTAGATCTTGTTAGCTCATTAAATAACACAGTTGCAACTTTAGATTTTAACAGTGTGTTATTAAATATTGGAATACCTAAGATTAATGAATGTTTACAAGAATTTTTAATTAGCAGTTTATGTTAACTAATGAATTTACTAATGTTAACTAATGAAGCCCTAATGTAAAGTGAGAATTAACAATAAAGAATCAAAACTCTAGGACATGTTGCAGTCCAGATTAAAATGAAAAAAAAAGTTTAAAAATAAATAGCATATTAAGTCTAAATATTTAAGTATTTGGCACTGTGATGAACACCATTGCAAATCCACAAATTTCAATTGCTATTTAAATACGTTTTAGAAAGTTGCTTTATTTATAGGGTTTATAGAGTAAAGGCTGCTTTTTTTCTGCAGTTTAGCGCCATCTGCTGTCAGAGAGGGAATGTGCTTTCATTCAGCGTGTCTCTCACGTGTTTTCCCATGTGCTTCTCATGCGTGCTTGTTTACATCAGCGCTTTCAAGCATCATATATAGCGGTTTTGTGCATTTTGACCATTTGATGGGAATAGTATTCTTAAAATACATTCCAAATTCGGAATAATTGTAATATATAATTATTCAAGGTATTTAGAAGTGTCCATGATAACAAAATCGTGCATATTCATTACTTTGATATATCGCAATACCGAATACCAACACATGTCTAGTTGCAACACATAAAAACTCTAGCAGTGGCACTAGCACTTAGGCCAGCTAGGGACCGTCTACAAAGTATGAAAATGATACGACACAACGATTAAAATTTTTCCATCTGAATTTTTTTTTTATAATTAACAAAACAAGAGCAATTTGTGCACCAAGGTCTTTGAAAGAGACCATTATAATGCTCACTTGAATTTAAATAAGAAATATTGTAAACAAGATATGTGATAGTGGTTATTATTATATTATTACTATTAATAAATATATTAATAAAAGAAAATCAACATTAAAAAGTATTATCATTCCATAATCCAGTGGTTATGCAGTAGGCTGATTCCAGAAAGAACTTTTTTTTTGTTTGTTATATTCACAGAAGTGTGACACCAAAAAAGTACAAGCTATTGAAATTAAAACCAATAAATACATTTCTTTAAAATAAATACAATCTTCTGTGTCAACCTCAAGGTGTGTGTCTTCCTATTGTTTTCATAAGAACATTTGTTTTAGTCACAGAACTATAACAGAAAACATGCTATTGAAATCCATCAATTAAGACAACCCTGGCAAAGAGTGTTGTTTTGCAGTTGTTTTGACTTGAAATTGAAAATCTTAATTTTAATCAATTTAAAACACACATAGTTTTATTACACAACTTCAATAGGTATGTCTTGTTACAGATTAGACAAACATTTTGATGGTGGTTTTAGCCACAGAACTATAGTTGAACACATACTGTAGAAAATGAAGCTACTACATAATTTAGTGCAAAATAAATACAATCTTATATCACAGCTACAAAGGCTGTATCTTGTTACAGATTTAATAAAGGATATTTTGCAGTAGTTTTCATTGTCAAAAGCGATGCTAAAGTCATGCTATTAAAATTCAAAAATCGCTTGCATAGAGTCTCCAGATTTACTTCCCCCTAGAGGAATGTGCTGCAATTGTTCTGAACGAGTTTGACATTCGAACTTATAAATTCTTCTTGAATCAATAAAGTCTTCTATTTCAACTTCAAAAGGTGTGTCTTGTTTCTGATTTCTAAATGGCCTTTTAAATTCAGGTTTTACACTCACATGTAATTCACATTTAGGCCCAGGTAAATGTATATATATACATTTCACAAGTAAAGCTTTTACCCCCAATTTCCACCAGATGTGTAACGGCTGCGTTACGGCTCCGGCACGGCGGCGGAGTCAATAGGTTTCCATTAAAGTCAATGAGTGTATTTCCACTGAATGCGTTACAGCTGCGTTCCGACTCCGGCGATCCGCAGCCCTCCGGAGCAGATACGCAGAGCTTCTATTTTTGCCGGATGCCGGAGCGCTCCGCAGCACTACAGGGCAGAGTACGCAGGACTGGAAGTCGAGTGACAAAACAGAACAGCCAGAAACAAAATAAAAGATCCGTTTAATTTTCAAAATAAAATACACCGCGCTCATATTTCCCTACACTACTTGAAAACGTCATAATGGGCGGAGACAGGCTTGTTGAAGTTTTAACCCCGTTGACATGATGGATGAAGAAATGAAAAGAGAAAAGAAAAGAGTTCTATCCTATACTCCTTCGGATGGAAAACTGTTCCTGGTTTGGTAGTTCTGTTTATAGAAACTACATATCGCGCGATCACACCAGAATTCGCGAGATTACATGGGGCATCGTGACGTCAGCTGTCAGTCATGACCGCAACCGTTCCGCAACAAATACGGACCTGGTGGGTATTGACGGACGACGGAACACGGAGCTGTCACGCAGCGGAGTCGTTACGCAGCCGTTACGCATCTGGTGGAAATTGGGGGTTAGATCTGGGGTGCCCAACCCTGCTCCTGGCGATCGACTGTCCTGGAAAGTTTAGCTCCAATCCTAATCAAACACACCTGAAGCAACTAATTAAGGACTTCAGGCTCACTTAAAAATTAAAGGCAGGTGTGTTTGATTAGGGTTGGAGCCAAATTTTGCAGGACAGTCGATCACCAGGAGCAGGGTTGGGCACCCCTGTTTTAGATGGAATAATTTGTACTTTTTGCTCTTCATTTTGCACTTTGCAGACGGTCCCTATGCTGCACTTTTACATTATAAGGTCTATCAGTTACTTAAGGCACATTAACACAGATAAAAGACATTGTGTGTTCTCTTATACATTTGAAAACAGTTAGAACACAGCATGTTTCTTTTCACTGTGCTAAATAGTTAAAAGAACTATTGAAGATTTCCGAGGCTGAATCTCTGTCAAACGTCGAACCAACTTTATATCGGTTGCAGACCTTTATATGTAAATACAAAAACTCTATCGGGACATAGTTATTCACATTCCATCATTTATGAATCGTTTAATCGTATTCTCTGAATGAAACCAAAACTCAACAGATTTTCGACTTACTGTAAGGTGTTGAAAAGTGTAGCTTTCTACGGCGTTTTTTTAAATGTATACTAAAGCCACGGATACCGAGTGTATTATATGCAAACATTTTGTCTGTAGCATTCATAAATTAAGTTGTTTTTTACCTTCTCATCTGCCAAGATTCTCCGCGCACACATCATGTATTCGGGAGATGTCGAGATGACGCGGCCTTGGCACGTGCTGAGCAGAACGCTACACTGCGTTTTTGCGCCAATAAGGAATCATCTGGATATTTTCACAAATCAAATGTAGGTAAAACTAGGCTAGTTGTCACACAGGTAGGTTGGCTCTATATCAGTAACTTTTATAGTAGGTTTTCAATCTTTTGTCCAATTGTACAAATGTTTGCTTTCTAAAAAGCAGGACCTTTTTTTTTTTCTTCTTCTTTTTCAGGGTTACAGTTAAATCAAATGGAAGTTTTAGATTAAATTAAGATAAAAAAATATTTATTACTTTAAAAAAAATAAAACAACTGGAATAATATTTTTAAGAATTGTTTTTAGCTAGTTGTCAAGGCAACTTTTCATTTAGTTTAACTAGAAGTAGGCCTAAAATGACTAGAGAAAAGTAAAATGTCAAAACAATTAGGAAATATTAGAAATACATACAGATAAAAAATATTAGAAAAATTAATCACTTTTTTATTTTTTTACTAAAATGAAAATTTATTTATTTTTTAACTTTAGAAAAGTGTCAATTGAAAAAATATAAACTAATTCAAATACACACACACAGAGAGCGGGGTGAGTTTTTAAAGTGAGCACATGACAGTTATGGGTCCAACTTAAATATACTGTATACAGTCAAACCAAAAATTATTCAGACACAGATATTCAGATTCAGATATAATTGTTGATATTTTCTTAATAGTGGGTGCAGTACACTATAGTTAGTTATGTAAGTGAGGATAGCAAAATAAAGTAAACTGTGACATATTATACCCCAAAATTCTTCATACAGTGAACTACCAGTAATATTGACAAAAGTTGGGGAACAAAAATTATTTAGATTTGACCTGATCATGTTTTGGGTGTTATCTGACATTAGCAAGATGAATTTGATGAAGAGTTCTTTAGAATATTTTATTACCATTTTCTAAACTATAGCGAATAACCTGTTATAATCTGTGAAATGTTGAAGGTGTTTGAATAAATTTTGGTTTGACTGTGCATCTATTTCAGAATGGATCCTTGGGAATAATCACCTTTGATCTAAAACAAACTGCTTTCAATTATGGCTAGGGAGAGGTAAGTTGACCCACATGGAGTTATAGTGTGCCACTGATAATGTCGAAGTAAAACATTTTCACCTCATGCTATATCAGAGGAAGAGAGATTGAATGAAATCGACTTGTGTGAGCCTTGTGATGCACTGGTCATCCACCCAGTGTGTTTTCCTGCCTGTGGCTCAAGATGACTGGTTTAGGCTCCAGCTCCCTGCTACGATAATAAGGACAAAGGACTTTGGAAAATGGAATGGCTGGATGACTTCTTAAAACTTTTATTTAAAAATACAATACACAATTTTGAAGGCTTTCTTTTAATTATTAACTGAACAAAATAAAGTTCAAATTGAATAATAATAATAATATAAAAAAACTGGACTAATAGTACTCAACATCCCACTTATAAATATTACAGGGAAATACAATTTCATAAAATCTTCAATGGGCTATTTTCATAAACAATTCCTATTTAAAATGTAAACATTTTCAGAACAAAATCATGCTTAAATGCTAAAATTAATGAAATATAATGTAGAATAACAGTAAAATAATACTTTATAATCATAAAAAGGATGAACCACTTACCCCAGGAATTTTGGCTCAAATTGCCCCACTCCATATCATTTTAACAAACTTCCTCCAGTTTAGAACTAACATCATGCTAAAAATATAGCCTCATGTTATATCATATTATAACTCATATTATAACTTCCTAAAGCACAAACACGTGTGATTTTTTTTATTGTTCAGACACAAGAAGCATAAAGAACATAAAAAAAATCACTTTGGACAGCAAAAATATTTTTTGCTTTGTTTTTTAACTTAAATGTAGTTACCAATTATTCCATGGGCACCTCTTCATCACAGGGTGAGTAAAATTGATAACTCTTAATATATTTGTGGTCACATTACCAATTTTGTTTAATGTTACCTAGAAACAAGGGGTGGCTCAACTTCCCAGTTCCCAGTGATTCACAGTTTAATTATAAGTTGCAATAATGGGGCACGTTGTCACAAAATAAACACATGTTGTGGGGTGTTTTACAGTTAAACTTTTCCACAACAACTCAACACCTAAAACCTAGCATTCTTTTATTGTTCAGTATTTGTGTTTATTTGGCCATTTCACAATTTTCTACTTATTTGACATGGATTTTTGAAACTCTGCCTATAATACAAGGCCGGCATCTTGGAGTCTACTCTTAGTAAAACTAGCAATAGCTAATTGTTCTGAATATAGTATTTGAATGTTTGTAAATTAAAGGCAGAGCAACACTGGGGAGGCTGACTGGCTCTGATTAGGTCTATAGCTGAGCTGCAAGTCCAGCACCAGATTTCAAAGAGATGATAACCCTATTGGTTAATCATTAAATCCCAGAATCCATTGCCAGTCTTCTGTAAATAAGATAAATGGCCTTAAGGCACTCACCTTCGTGACGCACCATTTCACGGAGAGCAGAGTTTTAATTAAGACTGGAAGGTGTTATCTTGCCCGTTCTTGGATTAATTTATTTTTACAGGATTAATGTTATATTTGAACGATTATTTTTAGAGTTTCCGTCACGCTACAGGTTTATTTTGTGAGCATTTGTTTCTGAGGAAAGAGGAAAAGCAACACACATAGTTGACGGATTGTTTAAATGTTTTTCTGAGATTTATTGGGATGTTTTAGAGATGCGTATCGTTTCAGGAATGGATATATGCATCACATTGCTAAACATTAGAATGGGCTGTGTTAGTTTTGGAATGTTTTATGAATTTAGATTTTGAGGGGCATTTTTTTTATTATTTCACTTGGCTGTTTTAATTTTGCGTTCCAGTTTTTCTTTTTAATTTCTCCTTGAACATGCCAATGAAAAGAAATATAGGGAGTCCATTGAAGAATGACATGCTTCATCAACCACAAGCGTCGCAGACAAAGAGAGCTTGCAAAAACGCAGATGACCTCCATGCTTCAATTCTTGTTGACCAAGACAATCTCGGGAACAACATGTTTTTCAAAGCCAGGCTTGATGAGGAGGAGGATTCTGGCATTAAATCAGGTGGGGAAATCATTGTTTTCAAACTGGCTTTGATTAAAGTATTGCTATGCTTTCAGTTCAAAATTCTCAATCTGTCGCCAGTTTGTTGAGCCATTATACGTTCTGAATAGTTTTGGCACATGTCACGGTTTGAAAGCTATGTATGTTATTCATTTGGCAGAAGCTGATGAAAGTAATGGAAGCATTTCTTCTGAAGAGGACCTGGGCCACTTGGAATATTCTAAGACGTTCTCTGTGAAACAAACTGTGCCAAAGAAAAGCATCAGTCAGATCATCAAGGACAAGAAGAAACAGACTCAACTCACTCTACAATGGTATTCTCTTATCATTTCATCTTTTATGAAGCTTGCCATTTAAATAATGTACAGAAAGTGGAAGCAAAGAATGATACTACTGTACATTTGGGTTTTGTTGTTGTATTAGGCTTGAGGAAAATTACATAGTTTGCGAAGGTGTTTGTCTGCCACGGTGCATCCTCTACGCTCATTATTTAGACTTTTGTCGGAAGGAGAAATTAGATCCTGCTTGTGCTGCCACTTTTGGGAAGGTAAGAGGAGTTTTTATATCTTCAGTTATATGCCAAACAGTTATTAGAAACATTCTCAATGCTGTATTATAACTTCTAAAATTGATTCCTGTTCTACCGAAACCTATTGCTTTTAAGGTGTATTTTAGTTGCTCTTTAGAAAGCTGTCAGACATTATCAGCTATTGTTTTGTATTTACAGTTCATAGATGGCGACCATACGATATATTAGAGCTCTATTCTTGTCATTTCAGACCATAAGGCAGAAATTTCCTCTTTTAACAACTCGGAGGCTTGGAACCAGAGGCCATTCGAAGTAAGAGAGAGCCTGGTTTCTGGCTGAAAATATTATTTATTACTATTTAATTTACTATATAAATGGCTATGTCTAAAACTCAGTGTTTGGCTTCTGAATGTTTTTCAGGTATCATTATTATGGTATTGGAATCAAGGAGAGCAGTGCGTATTATCACTCTGTGTACTCTGGAAAAGGTTTGACACGGTTAGTTTTGACCTTCGTCCCTTCAATTCAGCATACAATCGAAAGTCCTTGGATGTTTTGAATAAACTGTAATAGGGCTGCACAATTAATCAAATTTCGAATCGCGATTACAATTATGGATGCAACAATTACGTAATCGTTCAAAGCGTCAATTAATCGTTCAATGTCCTCTCATGTTATTCTTCATGCTTAAGATGCATTTTTTTCTTTCTACATATATAAGGGTTTTTCCCATTATTTTAATTTTAGTTTAACATTATAATACCATTCATATTTTTACTTTTTTAGAATTTAAACAAGAAACCAATCCGATGTATAGTTGACATTTGAGGCTTAATAAAAAAGCACTAAATGTGTTATGAGTGTTTTCAGCTAGTTTATTTTCATATAAAATATGGCATGCAGTTGCATCAAACAAATTGTTTAAACATCATTCAATGTAAATTGTGATAATTGTCATTTATAATAGCAATTACAATTTCAAGGGAATAATCGACAATTATGAGTTTTGTCGTAATCGTGCACCCCTAAACTGTAATGCAAGTGATTTTTCAATGGCCACGCTGAGACACATTATATTTATTGATGTTTATTTTCATAATTCTTTTACATTTTATTTAAATTTTTTATCATATTAGTAATGTCTCCTATGTGTTTTGTACAGATTCTCTGGAAGCAAGCTAAAAAATGAGGTTTGCAGTTTTACCATAAAAATCAATCATGATTTTTCATATGAAATAGGAATGATGCACTTCAGTTTCAAAATCTCAACATTCTCAGGAAATTGATATGTACTATTCAAAAGTTTGGGGTTGGTATTTTTTTTTTTTTTTTTTTGTAAGAGCTCTCTAATGCTCACCAAGGCTGCATTTTCTTTATCAAAAATACAGAAAAATTGCTAAATATTATTGCAATTTTAAATAACTAATATTTTCTATTATAATATATTTTCAAATTTAATTTGTTCCTTTGATTTCAAAGCTGAGTTTTCAGCAGCCATTACTCAGTCTTCAGGGTCACATGATCACATGGTGCTATTATTATCATCTATGATATATCAATTCAATGCATCCTTGCTGAATAAAAGTATTGACTGAATAAAAGTGACCCTAAACTTTTGAACCTTTACTATTAAATGGTGGAATACCATTTTTGCATTCTTGCATATTATGAAACTTTTATATAAATTGCATATGTATATATATTTTAAAAATATTGTCATGTTTTGCTATTTACAACAGCAGAATAACATTACTTTAATATTCACAGGGGGGATTCACCAGGAAATACTCCCTTAGTTCTAAAACAGGAACTCTTTTACCCGAATTCCCAAGTGCACAGCATTTAGTGCTTCAGGAGTCTGTTTCAAAAGATAAGGTCTGTTGATTTCTATTGAGACCCGTTCCAAAATGATGTTTATATGAACTACTCCTAATTTACTTACCTTAGGTTCTGCTGTTCTTTTAATTTGTTAGGTCGACACATTGATTATGATGTACAAGACTCACTGTCAGTGCATTCTGGACAATGCCATTAATGTCAACTTTGAGGAGGTGCTATTTTAAGCTCTTGAAGTGTTTGTTATCATGACATCTAGATTCTAGACAAATACACGGTAATCAATCCCATTTGTTCCAGATCCAGAACTTTCTGCTTCACTTCTGGCAAGGAATGCCTGAACATCTCCTGCCACTGCTAGAGAATCCAGTTATCGTGGACATCTTCTGTGTGTGTGACTCTATACTCTACAAAGTGAGTGTCTATGAACCATATCAGGCATTACCGTTTAAGGTTTTGGGCTCCATTAAAAATGGCTTTGCTGCTTGTGGAATTTTTTTACCAGGATTCTTCGATGAATAGATAGTTTAAAAGAACAGCATTTATTTGATTGCATTTACTTTTGTAAAATTACAAATGTTTTTGCTGTCAATCTTGGTCACTTTAATGTGTCCTTGCTGAAAAAACAAGAACAAAAAAACAAAATAATAAAAGAATCTTACAGACCCTATATTTTTTTAATAGTAATGCATGTCTCAGTAGTTGATTTTTATTAAAACACATTTAGTAATGTAGTTAAAAGCATTTCTGGTGCACTTTCTACAATAACTTTCTGATTTTATTATGCTGCTTTTTAAGTTTATTATTGTACCCTTGAACTATTGTACCTAGACTTTAAATATTAAAATAAAAAATCAATCACAGAAATATTATTACATTTCTAAAGCATTAATAATATACAAAGAGTGAAATAACAGTTTCAGTATTCATCTTTATTCAAATGTTTTCTATATACTTTTTTACATGAAGTAGACTAATATTTATGATGTCATTTACATCAAAACAAGGTTTTTTTATTGTTTTATTTTTTTTTTTTTTTACAATAGCATGTCATAGTTGTACTGACAAACTGGCTGAACTGTTTTTCACAGGTTCTGACTGATGTTCTCATCCCTGCTACAATGCAGGACATGCCAGAAAGGTTTGTCTATTAAACTTTTGCATTAATTCACAATTGTTTTTTTAAGCCATTGATTCAAAAAGATGTTGAATCTGATGTTGTCAAGTGTTTTTGAGTGAGTTTAGGGAAATATCTCCAGTCTTTTGGCAGATATTCGAAATTTTGCCAAGCACTGGGAACACTGGATGGTGTCTTCCTTGGAGAATCTTCCGGAAATCCTCTCAGAAAAGAAACTGCCAATAGCGCGACGATTTGTGTCCTCCTTAAAGAGACAGACCTCCTTTTTACATCTTGCACAGGTAGCTATGTTGACAATAAACATGAATAAATCTTGCTTTTGGTCATTTTTTTAATAAAAGTAATGCATTTACATCCTTTCAGATTGCAAGACCTGCACTTTTTGACCAGAATGTAGTGACTTCTATGGTGAATGATATCGATAAAGTGGATCTTAACAGTATTGGTTCTCAAGCACTCCTTTCGATTACAAGTGACCAAGATTCAGACTTCTACTCTGAATGTGAGTTACTGTTGGCTTGGTAGTCAACATTTTTTTAGATATTTTTTTAATCTCATATCTTGAGCTTCAATCCATATTTATGATTTCTTCATCCTAGATGACTCTATTTCAGTGTTTCAAGAGTTGAAAGACCTCCTGAGGAAAAATGCCACAGTGGAGTCTTTCATTGAATGGCTTGACTCGCTGGTCGAGCAGAAAGTTATTAAGGTTTATCGCATTTCAAGCTCTTAGTATTCCGGCTAGCCATGACTTATAATATTAAATTGCATATTATCTGTCTTCTAGCCCAGCAAACAAAATGGTCGGTCAGTGAAAAAGCGAGCTCAAGATTTCCTTCTGAAGTGGAGTTTTTTTGGAGCACGAGTGATGCACAATCTCACCCTAAACAACGCTGCTAGCTTTGGTAAACCTTTAGCATGCATTCATACAAACTGCAGTCAGTGATTCGGCTGCTTTCAATTTCTCTGCGTATAATTGGAGCATAATAGCATAGTTAAATCTGGACTATTCGTTCAGGCTCTTTAGCTGGGGATCTACTGCAGAGAATGAGCCATAAAAGCCTTAACAAACAAAGCTTTATCTTGTGTCGCGTGTGTGTGCCCTGATTAGGGAGCGACCTTTCTTAGTGCTTCTAACATTTGATGACCCTACAGGTGTTCACAAAGCTAAACAGTTTCACCTGGAAGGCCACACATCTGACCTCAGCAATAGCTCAGTAAAACCCGTGGGAAAGTCAGGTTGTGCTCACTGCATTGTGGGATATATAATCAGTCATGAACCATTCACTGCAAAAATAGTACAAGCGGTGTGTTATTCTGAACAAAGCCAGAGTTTGTGTGCAGCTGAGTGAAGCTACTTTAATCAGAGGTCAGATACCTTTGATTATAATGGTTATTAAGATTTAGGAAGTGATTTTTGCAACAGGCCTACTTAAACAATTAAACCTAGTTTAATATTACTGACAGGCTCGTTCCATCTCATTCGGATGCTTTTGGATGAGTACATCCTGCTAGCCATTGAAACACAATTCAACAACGACAAAGAGCAAGACCTTCAGAATCTACTGGAGAAATACATGAGGAGTGCAGGTACCTTAATCATTTTATTTATTGGCATATTAGTAGGCCTTTTATTCGTTTATTTTACTGTACACTGCCGTTAAAAAAAGTAAGATTTGTTGATGTTTTTGAAACACCAAGGCTGCATTTATTTGAACAGAAATACTGCAAAAGCATAAAGAATTATTACAATTTAAAATAACTGTTTTCTATTGTAATATGTTTTAAAATGTCTTTTTTTCTGTGATAGAAAAGCTGAATTTTCAGCATCTTTACTCCAGGCTTCAGCATCACATGATTCTTCAGAAATCATTCTAATAAGCTGATTTGGAGTTCAAGAAACATTTATTATTATTATCAATGTTGAAAAGTTGTGCGGCTTATTTTTGTGGAAATGGTGATCCTTTTTTTTCAGGATTCTTTTATGAATAGGAATCTCAAAAGAACAGAAAATATTTTGTAACATTATAAATGTTTTTACTATCACTTTTGGTCAGTTTAATACATCCTAGATGAATAAATGTATACATTTCTTAAATAACAAAATACAAATTTCTAACTGACCCCTAACATTTCAATGGTAGTGTAGTGTATATGCAAATTTCTTTAACCTAAATGACTGTGATCTTTTAATTTTGACAGATGCTAGTAAGGCTACATTCACCGCCTCCCCAAGTTCCTGTTTCTTGGCCAATCGGAATAAATCCGGTGTGGCGTCCAGTGATTCAACTGTCAAGGATGAGAACCCACCAGATCATGACTTCCTGTCGCTCACAGCTGCACAGCAGGGGCTCGGGGCCAGTACTGCTGTGTACCATAGTACCGATCCGGACAACTTTACTATACCTGGTACTTGAAAACAGCAGCTCACATCAATTTGACACATATTCATGATAAATTTAGTATTATATATATATAAAAAAATGTTAATAACATTAATAAATCTATAAATTATTTTAAAATGTAATTATGTTTTCTATATCATTGCTTTACAATGTCAAAGCTCATAAATAGAAGCAAATTTACCATATAAAAAAATTTCACTCAGAAATTGCTAGTTAATTCCACAAAAAATTATAAAGAAATGGCAACACATTGAATTAAAAATTACATTTTGAAGTATAAAGACTGGAATATTATACTTCAGTAAATATACTTTAGTAATCTTTGCTTTATTTATGCATTCCTTCTCCACAGTTATGCTGTTATAGTATTTTAATGTTAATAAATTAATATTTAATATTAATAAAATAGTATTCGCATTTCAATATTTATAAAGTAAATATTTTTCTGTAAAGGTTATAAAGCAATTCAGAATTTCAGTATTTCAGTATTAATATAGTAACTGCATCATTTTGGAGGGAAAATGCATAAATCTTTTAAGACAAACCTGAATATACTGTAAAAAAATATTTTTCAATGTTGTAAATAAGACAAGAAAATACTATTTCAGTCCTTCTGCTTTTAAATTTCTCATTTAATTCAATGTTTTGCTGTTTCTTTGTAATTAATTGTGAAATTGACTAGCAATTTCCAAGTAAGAATATTTTACATAATAATTTATATTAACATAATTACTAATATTTTTAAGGTCAAATGGATTACTCGCTGAACAGCGCCCCCCTGATGACCCCTCCGATCTCTCCTGCCATGATCAACCGTAGCAGTGTGATCAACCAGGGCCCGATGGCTGTGAGGACACAGAGCAGCTGCCCCATCCAGCCTCAGGTGTCCTGCCAGACCTTCTCTGACACCATGTACCAGAGTCTGCACAATACCAGTTCTGGCTCGTACCCCAGCTCCTCTTACTACCAGCCTGTGTTCAGAGCTCAGACTCACACTCCAACATCAGCCTATCAGGCTCATGCTGAAAGCGGCCGCTACGCACCCTTCTCTGGACACCAGCTGACCAAAGACTGCTTCAGCAGCAGCTGCACTGTGTCTCCTTACAGCTCGAGGGATGCAGTGACTGGATACGCAGGCTCAGGTGACCCTGTGATGGATACTGAGGGAGTTCAGCTGCTGGACTCCACAGGGTACAGCTTTGGAGGAAGTGCTGCCAGTGGAGATGGATGTTCAGCTCCAGTTTGCAGCTCTGGGCACAATGGTGAGAAAAGCTGAATTTTTGTCCAATGAACAAATGTATATAAAAAAAATATAAACAGCTGTTTGGACTCAGTAAGATTAAAAAATAAAATAGAAATTAATACTTTTATTCAGCATGAATGCATTAAATTAGTGTTCCTGTAGCTCAAGTGGTAGAGCATTGCGCTATGAAGTGCAAGGTTGGATTCCCCGGGAACACATGATAGGTAAAAATTGATAGCCTGAATGCACTGTAAGTCACTTTGGATAAAAGCGTCTGCTAAATGAATACATTTAATTTAATCTAATTGAATTTAAATTAATCAAAAGTGACACTAAAGACATTTATAATGTTAAATGTCTTATGTCTTACATTTTAATGTAAAAAAAGTTTTAACCTGCTATTCATCAAAAAATCTTCTATGTATAAGGTTTCCACAAAAATATTAAGCAGCACAACTGTTTGCAACATTGATAATAATAAGAAATGTTTATTGAGCAGCAAATCAGAATATTAGAATGATTTCTGAAGGATCATGGGACACTGAGGAATGATGCTGAAAATTCAGCTTTGCATCACATGAATAAATTAAATTGTAAAACATATTTGAATAGAATATATTCAAATACTGTAATAAATACAGTATTACTGTTTTACCTTTAAAATTTTTACAATTATATATCTTTAATAATATATTTTAAATAATTACATTAAAAATAAAACAATAAAAGGAAATGAGTATATGCCTGTTGGAACATGTCCAAGTATTTAGCGTGCCCAATGAGCTTTTGTGCTTATGCGGGGAAAGCAAGTTTGAGTCCAGCTCATTTCTATTCTTCCCTATTCTATATATCATTTTTTGTCCTTCCTTCACTGTTCCTATTAAAAAGGTAGCAAAATTGGCAAAAAGGAATTGCATACATGAATAAGGAAAACTATCAAATAAATATATTTAAATAAAAAAGTGATTTACCTTATGTTTATTCCAAATAGATTTATCTGTAACACATTTGCAAAGCCCAAAAACTGACCTCAAAGGACGAGATTTATCCTGTATTTTAATTATGTTAATATGCTGCTCAGAAAGGTAAATATGACTGTTTTCAGATGCTCCTTTTGAAACATTAATCTTGGGCTTTCTCCTGGTCAGGATATTACAGCAGCAGTGGGTATGTGGACGCTCAGAGGATGGGCACGTTTATCGATCAGCATGTGTCAGTTATCAGCAGCGTGAGCAGCGTGAGCAGCATTCGCTCTGTTTCGGCTTATGCTGAAGTGCACGACCCTCTCAACATCCTAGATGACACGAGCACAACAAGACCCTACTACACTGAACTGTCTGCAATGGGTGCACACACAGCAGGTGAGCACAGAAACCCTGCTAAGGGAGACCGGGGCTAGTTGTCATATGTTTATATATATATATATATATATATATATATATATATATATATGTGTGTGTGTGTGTGTGTGTCATTGTATTTGCATTATCAAAGTAAGAAGAAAGAAGTCTCTTATGCTCCCCAAGGCTTTATATATATATATATTTTAATACGGTAAAAACTGTAATATTGTGAAACATTATTACAAGTTAAAATAACAGTTTTCTATTTTAATATATTTTAAAATGTGATATATTTATGTGATCAAAGCTGAATTTGCTTATACATAGTGTGACAACTAGACCCAGCCTCCCTCATATATTTAACAAGGCCTTTACATGGCTATTTATTGCCCATTTTTATCTAAAATATCTTCCATTACTGTCTTATTTCATCCTAATTTTTTCAGGATCCAGCATTGCTCATTCCTGCTCCATCTCGGCACCCTGCATGTATGGAGTTCCTGCTCCTTATCACTCCCAGAATGCACTGCTGCCTCTCCAGGGGACCACAGAGATTAGAGAAATAGTGTCATCTTTGCCCCCCATTAACACTGTGTTGATGGGGTCAACTGGTGGGCCGTCCTGACCGAAACCTTATCTGTAATTCAACATCTCTGCTGTACTCACAGAAGGTGAGATGTGTTTTAGCTCATTTGTATATCTTATAGTACATTTTTCTTTGTCAAATGCATTGCAGACGGGCTAATTGATTCGTTGAATTGTTGTTTCTTTGTTCTTATGCCAGGTAATGGCACAATCATATCTTTTATTTAAGATGTTGTAGTATTTCATATATTACCATTTCATCATTGTTCTTAATTTGGCATTCTTGTATATACTATTAAAATACATATATTAATTTTCACTCTCTTTATTCTGGAGGTCAAAAGCTTTCTTTAATAAATTACAACCTAAAAAACATCTACACTGTGAACATCTTATATTGTTTTGTAAATGTTTCCACCAAAAGAGGATCAGCCTTCGATTACAAATGATACTGTAGCTTTCTTAGAAAAAGCTTTTAGCCATAAAGGACATTACTAATGAGACATTAAAAATAGATGAGCATGAAAGCAGCAGAAGGACATTAATAAAGCAGATCTTCAAATCAGATGCAATGAAGGCCTGTTCACACCATGCAGTATTATAGTTTTATTTATATACTGTTAGCGTGTTTATTAATATTTTCCCTTAGCTTAATTTTACATTTCCAGTTTTCATTTTCATTTTATTTCATTTTTTATAAATTCTGCGTGTGGTTTTGTCATTTTATTAATTGTTTTTTTATATTACTATTTGTTTAATTTATTTCTATTTAAGTTTTGCTTAAGTTTTACTTCATTTTTGTTATTTGCAGTTTATAATTTTAGTGCTTCGACATAACCTTAGTTTAGTTTTTAATTTCATTTCTGTTTTATGTATTTAATATTTCAATTGCTCAAATGTATAATTACAGTTAATTATAATACTCTGGGCATTTCAAACTGAAAGTACAATCGTGTTCTTCGTGTGAAGAGATTAGTTGATTTCTGCATTGTTAAATTAATATTGTTGATAATTATGTTGACTAAAACCAGGCATCCAGGCCACAAGATGTTCATACATTGTGAGTTTTGGAGTGGTTTATTCATCCCTGGGTTCTTTAAATCCAGCTTTGTTAGTCTTTGACCAGATGGATGCTAATAAATCCGTAATCAGATCAGCTGAAATCATATAATTGCATTATAATATATTTGTATGGTGCTGGTGCAAACTCACACAGCTCAGAAGAGGATTTCAGCATTTGTCTATGAGTAAAGACGTGACGATAAATGATAAGACCGGCCACATTGTACTGGCCTTTATCTCTTTAAAGGGAAAATCCATTTCGGGCCTTTGACAGGAACAGATGGCTTGAAATGTAATGATTACAAAATCCTGACGTTAAAATAGTTTAATTACAAAGTCAATAATGCCTCCAACAATTGCCTGGGCTTTAGTGTAAAAACAACAGAAGGCACAACGCAAACTTTGGGACAATGTTTAACCAGAACTTTGCATTAGGCAGGAAGACTCCATATGCAGCTCTGGTAGAACAAAGATCAACAGATCCTGTGTAATTATGACTCTGTGTGTGTGTGTGTGTGTGAGAGAGAGAGAGAGATGAGATGAGAGAGATGGGTTTAGTGCAGTAATGTGTGCTTAACTGACTATTCTCACAATCATATTTACCTCTTACGCATTTATAATCGTTGGTATTCTTCTTACAACAGCTTTCAAATCTTAATTCACATCTGTATGTTTCTTTCTTAGCATATCACTACAGCCTGAATATAGCCATCATCCATAGCACAGACCATTTAAGGTTATTGAAAGATATTTATTATGCTCACCTGCGTTTATTTAATGAAAAATACAATAAAAAAAGTAAAATTTCAAATAACTGTTCACTTAATGTTTTAAATGTAATTTATTCCTGTGATGCAAAGCTGAGTTTTACTCCAGCATCATTACTCCAGTCTTCAGTGGCAGTGTCACATGATCCTTCGGAAATCATTCTAATTTGCTGATTTGCTGCTATGCAGACTGCACACATTATCACCAGTATCAACTCTGCAGTAGAAGTGTTTCCTCAACACTTGAGATTTCAGGGTTGAGAGGAAAAAACCCTACACAGCATGTGTAGCAACACATCCATGGAGGAACTTTATCACTGTGTACAGTTTGCAGAGGAGGCTTTTGACTAGATTTCCCAATAGGACTTTGTTAACAGGTTGTCAGATATCTTTCTATGCATCAATAGCCAATGGAATGCGTAATAGAGGCATCAAGATAACTTTTTGCGTGAACTGTCCCTTTAAATCAGTTTCTGTATAGACACATAACATAAGTCTTGACCAATAACTGAGTATGGATTAAAGGAACAATTCAACCAAAAATCTAAATTTGCTGATTTACTTTGGCCATCAAAGATAAAGATTAGTTTGTTTCTTCACCACAACCGTTTTGGAGAAATGTAGCATTACATCACTTTGCTCACCAATGGATCCTCTGTAGTGAATGGGTGCCGTCAGAATGAGAGTCCAAACTGCTGAAACAAACATCACAATAATCCACTAGTAATCCACATGTCTCCAATACATCAATTAACATATTGTGAAGTGAAAAACTGTTTATTAAAAAAATAATTAAAGTAACATCACCAGACATTTTGCTCTCAATTGGATTCATTTTGGTATATGGCGAGAAGAAATGCTAACTCATTTTGTTTCTCCATCTTTTTTTGTCTAATTCTTGTATTACAATTCATGACTCAAATGCCACAAGCATCATGATGTCTTCTGCACGAGTAGGATTAGGTGCTAGGTGCTTTATGTCCACATAGAGGCAGTGTAGTGCAGGAGATTGAGTACTAATGTCTGGCTCCGAATCATGAACCTGTTCAGGAGCACTTTGGCAGTTTCATACATTATAATCACTGTTTTAACATTAAATGTTAAACGTGTGTGTGTGTGTGTGTGTGTGTGTGTGTTTGTGTGATGTAACGCCACAGTGTGTGTTTTTATATATATTCACTTGCTCATTTGTAAAGATCTTAGTACAGTATAAAGCACCGGCTTAATAAACAAATGTATATGTACACTAAAAGGCTATTGTTTCTTAGTGCAGGGGGGCCCCCTAGGGGGGCGCCAACACCTGTTAAGGGGGGCGCGAGAAACTGTGAATTCAGAGGCTTAAGTGAAACGTGAATTTAAGATAGCAAATCTTTAGTCATCCACTAGAGGGGGCAATCTGATTAGTCCCGCAGCTAATCATGCGGGGCGACCTCAGTCTCTGTGACGTTGCCATGGTGATATATTAGTTGGCTACAGAGCAGAGGAGCAGAGTTGACGCGATCGAGTTCAAGCTAAATATTAAAACAAAACAAAAATGGACCGGTGGCTTAAACGTAATAATTCCAGTGATAAAACGGGTGAACCGTCAGGCAAAAAAGAAGAAGAGTGTCCGACTGAACCCGTACAACTTCCGCAAATTGATGTCGAACCCTCCACGTCAACGGGGCTTTCCACGCAGAGAGGATTAATAGCAAAAACCAAAGGCCTGGGTGCATCAAAACGACGAAAGTATGACGAACAGTACATAAAATACGGATTCACGTGCATCACACTTAATCACGAACCACGTCCACAGTGTGTTGTATGTTCTGAAGTGCTTGCAAATGACAGTTTGAAACCTGTGAAACTAATACGTCACTTACAAACCAAACACCCGACGTTAAAAGATAAACCGGTTGACTTTTTTCGCCGTAAAGAATCAGGATTAAGACTTTTGTTTGTTGATTTGAGTTTTGTAAATAAAACGTGCGAGTCCCAGTCACGCCGACCCTGTCTTCCTTCCTAACACTGAACCTCTTCACAACACTGAACCATTTTTCAAAAATAAGTTTGTTCTTAATGAAAATTTTGAAAATTGCAAAGTGGAAATGGCACCCGTTTCGTAGAATGACTATTGTATAGCAATGATGTTCGTTTGCACGCACTTTGGGAGGGTGGGGGGCGCGAATGTAATTAGACAAACTTGGGGGGGCGCATATCCTAAAAGGTTGAAAACCCCTGTCTTAGTGGATCAAAAAGGAAATGCCAAAAATATGTATTTTTGATCAGCAGTATTTGCTTGTTTTGCTGTAAAACATTAACCTGTGAAGCAAAATTGTATAAAATATTAAGACTTATTTTCAAATAATATATACATTTTCTCATCGTATTGGAAAAAACCCTGTGAAACCCGTAAAAATTTTTTATATTTTTCCCCACAGTTAGTTCGTCACAGCCACAGGCTGTCTATCATTTCAAAGGTTCTGACTAACAAGAAGCCCAAGAATTCCACAACTGCGTGTGTCCTAACCTGGAGTGAGAGCATTGTGGGCATTTCTGTCATTGGTGGTAAATGTGTGGGAGAATCTCTCATGGGCTCCCTGACAAGAGACGCTCCTGCAGCCCTACAGACAGCCAGACAGCCAGAGAATCTAGTGCATATAATAAATTCTAAAGTTAAAGAGGATGATATGATTTTATTTGGATGCTCGACAAAAACTAACAAAATATCTAAAGTGCATCTAGACAAAAATGTTTACCTCACAGACGTTCTTGTGCCACTTAATGTCTTTTACCTGTTCTTGGTTACTTGACCTTCATTCTTTTGCTTCAGTTTAAATGGCTGATGTCAATGCGTTTCTCTAACGTGCCGCAGAGGAAATGTCCATGTTCTATGTCGTATCAATGCCAACGCAGAACTTAGAGAACTTATCGAAGAAATATAACAAGCAGAATCAATACAAAACAAATTTAACATAGGAGATGAACTGAATAGACATGAATTGTTCATAAGTTAAAAGATTCCCAGAATTGTCAAACATTTTTATAAGATGACTATTGTCTCTGTTAAAACCAATTTGTTACAAATTAAGATTTATTTGAAACAGTTATATTGCCATGATTCCAAATGAGGGGAGTGTGAGAAGAAAAATTGTGACAATTTGTAAAAAAAAAAATTCAAAGCAAGAAGATCTTGCTGACGAAATTTGGATAATCTAAGGGGGATTTTAGAAATATTATAATCACGTGTTAACAGAAATGTCAAGCCACCTATTTGATTAGAGAGGCTATGAGGAATATGCTTCAAAGAGAATTAGGGGTGATCAACATCTCTTAAGCATATTAATCTTAAAGGTCTTATTTACGTCGTCAATTAGGGAACCTTTTAAGCACTCCATGATTAATGTTAAATCTTTTGGAGGTAGAGGTATTAAGAATCACAGAACTATTGTATTAATATCAGTGTCAAAAAAAATAAAAATAATAATAATTATTATAATTATATATATATAATGTACATATACACACACAGCATCTTAGCTTGATCTAAAAAAACTAAAAAGATGTAGACTACCTGTTCAAATAAGACTTAAATTTGAAATGCATTGTTAATTTCAGCTACTAAACTATCCCCAAAAAAATTGTCAAAATGCTAATTGTTTTGTATGTTTGCTTTTATCATTCTGACTTTTCTTTTACAATGTTTACAAAGTGTCTTTGTGGTTATCAGGTTGGCCAAACACAGCTTAACCTCCTTTGTGCACACTA
The DNA here is from genome assembly GCF_963082965.1 of Carassius carassius. Classification (NCBI taxonomy): domain Eukaryota; kingdom Metazoa; phylum Chordata; class Actinopteri; order Cypriniformes; family Cyprinidae; genus Carassius; species Carassius carassius. The sequence goes on from NC_081772.1 coordinate 5,467,691, forward strand.
TTTTATCCCTCGTTTTAAAACAAAAATAATTGCAGTTGTTAGCGTGAACCCTAATGCGCTTTATGCAGACACTGAGCATCCAGCTGGTTCTTCTCCTGCTTTTGCCCTGTATGATCTCCATTCTACAGAGGGTCTTTTGGAAATGGAGTCTTTACACATTTATCTTTTAGCTGGGTGGAGTGAAAGGAGTCTATTCATAACATCATTTTAATTAGAGTGGGAGGTGAGATGCCATTGAGGGCCACTTGATGCAAATGGAATGAAAGTGTCAAATGTATGAAATCAAATGAATATATCCCTCCACGCTCATGCTTTGGCATCAAGAAGCAAAAGATATGTGAACAAAATCTCCCAAATAATGTAGGTAAAAACATTATTGAAACCTAATATGCAAACATCCTCCTTGAAGTTCATATCATTTGCAGCTGACTGAATCTGATGCAGTGCAGAATCACATTAGGTTTTTTTGTTGTTGCTCTGTGTAGCTTTTTGATATTTCAGTATTGCATTTTGACTGTGTATGTCAAGCTAAATGAACGTTCCCCATCCCCCTTGTCTCTTTGTTACGGCCCTTTGCCTCACTGGCCTGTGTCAGTGTCTCTTTTGTGAGGATGTCCCGTGTCTCTATGGCAGCCCAGATGAGGTTCAGTGAAAGCAAGACATGTGATGTCTGGGCGAATATGGCCAGGTGTGACAGGGTACTTTTCAATGGGGCAAGACGTGCCGAGACAAATATCTCAAAATATTAACACAACGCTTAAAATTAATGCAGCGATGCATTTTTTTTAAAGACCTCCACCAAAAAATAAAAACCTGCTTTAAAGATCAAGCATAGGTGGAAGAGATGTGTCTTTCATATAAATATATATATAAAGAAAGAAGATATACTGAACAACAATAAATAACTTACATGTTCACTATTACTTTCTAGCATACTCTGAACACTAATAGATCTCTTGAGATGTACGTGGATGCTAAGATTATATAGAAACCATAAAAACGCTTTGCTTGCCTTTATATGTAAGATGTAATTTAATTAAGCATTTGGAGCCTTTTGAGGGGCACTATTTTTCCTGTTTGACCTTGAGGGAACAGTCTTCTATATATGTGGGAAATCAATAGCATTCTAAAAAGGAACTTTCTTGTGTTACAGCATTCTTTCAGCTACAGATGAATCATTTTAACAATGGGAAGGAAAAATAAATGACTTCCAGAATGTGCCACATACTTTAATGACAATCAGTTTGTCTGACATGGTTGTTCTCCTGTAGTCTTCCTCAATATAAAGTCACTGTAGTGGAAGAACGCCATGCTTTTCATCTATCTCCAGATGGGTACAGGTTAAAATAAAGTTACTCTGCTTTACTTTTTGATATATTTAATAAAAGAGAAATTAATTAATTTTAGCAAGTTTATTTTTAAATGACAAATTTTACCATTCTCTTTCCTCCCTGTACTCCTCTCCTCTTTTTACTATAATAAGAATAAAATGTCTCATAAATAAATAAAAGGAGGAAAGATAATTCAAAGTCTGAGATGCTCACTATTAGAGGCATTTGGTAAGGCAAATTTTCCAAAGCACTAAACTGAAGCATTAAAGGGTTAGTTCACATGAGAATGAAAAACCTTATTTCAAAATGTTTCTTTACAAATCCTCCTTTTGTGCTTATAATTCATGACCAGCATTTTGTTTTGGTCTCTCTCCGAGTTCGTCACTAACTACGCAGTGCTGAAGAACTATGACATCCGCCTGCACGTCTTCCGGTTCCCCACAATCAGCAGAAGTGAGAAAAAAGGGGAATTGTATTTGAAATCTGGATATTTATCTTACAAAAACGCATGAATTCGCTAGAGGGAGGCTTTATTCAGTTTTTAATATAACTACGATTGGATTATTCTGAAAGAGGAAAGTCACATACATCCAGGATGCTTTGAGGTTGAGCAGAACATGGACAAATTTTCATTTTTGGGTGAACTAACCCTTTAAATATCAGGACTTTTCTCAAACATTTGGGCTACAAACATGAATTATACCTACATTTACATGGCCTGTTGGGGAGAGGTGTTCTCTTACATTTTGGACTTATGAACTGATATTCACAATAAAACTGAAGACCAGAAAATCATAGAAACTTGCCCAATAATCAAGCACATAGGGACACCCTATAGAAACCACATAGACATGCACTACAACAATCCAAAACACCCTAGCATTTGCAAGAACACAAATCATATGTTCTTCAGAAATCAAATTTTCTGTCTTTGGCATTTTAATGAACTTGCTTTATTCTATGGAAAGATTACCTGCTTTTTTTTTTTTTTTTTTTTTTTATCAGTCCACCGTCTTGCGCAACCTTTTATTCCAAGTTGCATGAAAACTGGGAGAATAGATTGACATGCTTTATTCTTGGACCTTCTTTGATACTATATTTTTGGGCTTCATAAGGAGCCATGTGCTTACAGACTCCATTGTATGAAACATCCTACTTCCCTTCAAAAATGTATGAACATACATATTACTTAATTCATCCAGTACATTAGTTACTCTGATGTATTTGAACAATGCACAGAAGCCTCTTAAGGATACTTCATAATGAAAAAATCTCCACAAACACAAAGGCCCTGCACATGCATACAAACATTTCAAGAATAAAACAGCCCTTTGAGAATGTAGTACCAACACACAGGGTCAAAGAGTCATATCACCAAGACACAATCATTTTTTGATTTGCACCTGTTGTGGCGTGAATTAGAGGAATATGTAGAGGGTAGATCTTTCATCTGTTAATGAGCACATTTGTAGAAAGGCTTCTCAAGCTGGCGACATCCTTTTCCTCCCCTCGTCTGCCCTGCTTTTTGTCCCTTCAAGCTCACCTATACAGCAAGCACACTATATGAGCATTCAATTAAACTCTATGGAGGCGGCAGAAAAATGCTGGGGAAGAGACGGACAAGAAAAACAGGCCTTTTCTTCCAGGAGGACATTGAAAAGGCTTGAAAAGGGTCTTAATTAGGAGATATGTCATGATGTTTAATTAAGGTGATGCCGGGATTGCGATATTGGTGCGTCAATGAACAAATTCTCAAATGATCCCAAATGGAGCAAAGCTAAAATGTGAGAAATGTTTTTCAAATGGTGTATTTAGAGCTGTATAATGAGGCCTTTTATAGGCCCAGAATGAATGACCCGTCTGACTTGAAGCTGATGAATACCTGAACCCACGGCAACTGTTATGTATTCCTCAGAAAAGTCTCCGCTACCGACCGGGGCCAGATACACATGTCTGTGCCCCTCTACGGCATCAGCATACGTAATGGGTTTTAACGATATGTAGATTTTAATTAATAGAAATACCACTACTAATGAGATAATTATGGGCTCCTCAGGCATCTCATATCGGTTGGCATAGATTAAAGAGTAATGTGTTTGATTAACACCTCATTACAGACAGACAGACAGACCGATCGATCGATCGATCGATCGATAGATAGATAGATAGATAGATAGATAAAGTCCTACCTCTCTGATCGCAAGCAGTTTGTTGTGATGGGTGGTTGCAGGTTTGAGGTCGGTGTGGTGCACTCTGGTGTTCCCCAGGGATTAGTTTTGGGCCCTTTACTTTTTAGTATATACATTTTTCCATTTGGCCAACTTTTAGGAACACTTGGCCTTAACTTTCACTTTTATGCTGATGACACTCAGATCTACATACATTTAAAACCTGAATTCAATATTCCTGTGTCTTTCTCAATGTTTTGCTAAGATTAAAAAAATGTATGTCTGAAAATGTTCTCTGTCTGAACAGAGACTAGACTGAAGTGATGCTTATTGGTTTACCTCACCAGTTGCTTAAAGCAGAGTCTGTAAACTTAAGTGTGGATGACTCTGCTTTACAGTTTCAAACTAAACAAAAAAAATCTCGGTGTGATATTTGACGTCAATTTAACATTTGATCCGCATGTTCGTAACACAGTCGAAACATTTTTTTTTCATATCAAAAACATTACCAAATTACATCCCATGTTGACTTTTTCTGTAGCTGAAAAGTTAATCAACACTTTTGTTTTTCCGCATATTGATTATTGTAATGCATTGCTAGCTGAAGTTTCTAAAGCCACCCTAAGCAAATTACAGTTAGTACAAAACTCAGCTGCTGGAATTCTGACTAGGACCAGTGCAAGGGAGCACATCACAACTATCTTGGAAAAATTGCACTGGTTTCCTGTTAGTTTTCGTATTGATTAAAAAATTCTCATGCTCACTTATAAGGCCTTGAATAATTTGGCTCCTCAATATCTGTATGAGCTTTTAACCCTTTACACCCCTACACCTGTTCTACGCTCTTCTGAAGCTGGTCTTTTAACTGTTCAAACAACTCGGCTAAAACTATGGGTGATCAGGCTTTCTCTTCTTTGTGGAATTCCCTGCCCTCTGAGATTAGAAATGCAGAATCCCTTAGTGTTTTTAAATCTAAAAACATTAAATAAATTACTTTTTTTAGAGTAGCTTTTATGTGATATCTTTGTTTTTTATTATATTGGCTTTGTTAGGTCTGTACTGCTTGTACTGTTGTGTGTATCTTTTAACTTAATATTTTTTATATTTATGTAAAGAGCTTTGAGATCCTACCTTTAAAGGCGCTTTATAAAATAAAGTTTATTATTATTATGTAATGTGGTTAAGTAACAGCAAGTAGCAGCACGTTCAAATCGACACACATACAACCAATCTTTCCTGCTCTTCACTCTTGGCCACTTATTTTGTCTATTTTTCAGCTGTCCTACTAGGGTTACAGGGCTGTTTATAACTCAGTGTCTGTCTGAGTGTGTGAAGGCTCCACCACATGACTGGTGATTCATGGGGACACCCATAGAGCTGTCAGTCCCGAGCCAGGTGTCGAGAAACTAGCAGAGCGCCTGAGTAAAGAAAAAGATTGTGACCTCATCCTGAAATACTGCAAGATGATGGCCCTGTTGGTCACAGGACCCAAGCTAATGTAATAAAAGTGCTTTTCTAGGTTCTCAAATGAAACCTGATCAAGACAAAGCAAAAGTCACACTGAAGACTTATGATGTGTACACATGACAGCGATGACAGCCATTTCTGAAGCTGGGTTCCTCAGTACATAGAAATAATTAGTTACATCAGAAGTATTAGGGGTCAATAACAAATGGTTGTCCAAGGTAAGACAAGATGAGAGAAAATGTAAAAAAGTTCTTAAATATGTAATATTTATAATTATGATTTGAAAAACATAACATTTAAAAAAAAAAAAATATATATATATATATATATATATATAAATAAATATATAAAATATATATATATAGTCTAAATAATAGATTTTGATATGTAATGCATTATAATATATAATATTTTAGTAATGCACCTTATCACAAAGCTCAGATCATCTCAGACTGGTTTCTGGTTTCTTGAACATGACAATGAGTTCGGTTTACTCAGATGGCCTTCACAGTAACCAGATCTCAATCCGATAGAGCACCTTTGGGATGTGGTGGAACAGGATATTCACATCATAAATGTACAGCCGATAAATCTCCAGCAACTGTGTGATGTTATCATGTCAATATGGACCAAAATCTCCGAGGAATGTTTCCAACACCTGGTTAAATCTATTAAATAATATATATGAAATAATATGTAAATATAACAATATGAATTATTTGTAAAACCATTCCTTCTTAAAATATTGAATTGAAAGCTGCAATTTATGTATGGTTTTATGTGTTTTATTTATGGAAAAATGTTTGCAGAAATTTATTCTGCTTGTTTTTACATGAATGAGGCCCAATGACATTTATCTGCATCTATATCAATGTCTGTGATTGACTTTTTGCCACTCTATATTGAGCAAGATGATGCATTTTAATACTATATGTTTATGTTTATTTACTGTGTTTGGTTTTATTGAGATGCCACAAGAATCAGGAATGCCTGCCATGAGGAACATGATCCATAACTAAGTGCTACCATTGTGTTTTTTAGCGGAATAAGCGTATTACTCTGGCAGCATGTTTCCCAAGGTGCCATGCTGTAAAAGTGTGCATTCTCTAAGTTCACTACTTAATTTAGCACCCAGTATTAACACTTTCGCTGTGCTTTTTCATCTTTTATCACTCAAGACGCAGCGTAAGTTAAGGTTTTAGTCAAGACCATATAATGATGCACAACTCATTCAACTAAAACTAGCAAATCACTTTCCAGCTGTCCTTGACATAAACCTCTGTGGCCCAGATCCTGGAAAATCATTTTAATCGTATGAGCGGGTGGTGATGATCCACAGTCACCCCCTCACCCCTAAGGTCTCACTGAAGGCTTGAAGGCACAGTGGTTTAAGCTTCAGATTCTCAAGATTCCCCACAACATAGCAGCAATGCTTTAGAGAGTTTCTGCAGCTTGTTATAGGAGATGCCTGAGATGGTTCTCCCAGTGTATATTTTCATTTACTCTGAGTGCTTGGCACACTCTCTTTATAAACACAAGCCTATACACATAAACAGAATAGTTGCATTGCACTCCATGTGATAAAAGAAGCTATTCATTAACATATCTCATTTACATAGCTGAGGAGCAATATTTAGGGCCCTGAGGAGCCACAACCAGACAGATTATGGTTCCTTAAGAAACCATAGCAAAAGATACTTTACTAACTATTTTTTTCTTTGGAAGTGTTTCTAATGTTTGCTCTGACAAAAATGTGATTTCATCACAATTATTTTCTAGATTGTGAAATGCAACATGAAATGTAACATTTGTTTATCAACCAGTTCAACTGAATCAGATTTTGTGAGAATTCAAAGTAATTTCTTAAAATATAATGTATGAGATCAAATTGGAGGAAAAATAATTGGTGGACTGAAATGGAAAATGTCAAGAATTATTTTTTATATGAAATAATAAATGCATAAAACATTACAAATATTTTCTTGATATTATGTTTGGTTATTAAAATACATAATCACTGCATAAATGTATGTCAAATGATTGCAGTATGCATTTTAATGTTAAGAACTAACTACTACTTAAATTAGCAGTGCAACAAATGTAGCCTGACAGTAGCTGAACAGTCTAGCTTTTCCAGTAAAAAGCTATAAAACAAGCAGCAGGACAAAATTATAAACTAATGTTTTTGTGGCACATTATATTGCACACACAGCTTTACTGCCAAGTGAGGCACTCAAATATTACACCATTCAAAATTAATTATTTGATTTGGCAAGAATGCATTAAATTGATTAAACGTGACTTTTACATTGTTACAGAAAGTCCCAACTTGAAATAAAAGCTGTTCTTTTGAAATTCCTATAATCAAAGAATCTTGAAACAAATTAAGCAGCACAGCTGTTTTCAAGACTGACAATAATGGTCTTAAGCATTAAGAATTAGAATGATTCAAAAGGATCATGTGACACTGAAGCCTTAAATAATGATGCTCAAACTTCAGCTTTGACATCAAAAATCTTCCTTTATTTCACAATATAACTGTTATTTTTAATCAATTAAATGCAGTCTTGGTAAGCAGAACTTCTTTCTTTCAGACTTAAAACTCATACTGACCCCAGTGTGTGTGTGTGTGTGTGTGTATATATATATATATATATATATGTGTGTGTGTGTATATATAATTTTTACTGCATTTATATAAGTCATGATTTAACAGAATAATTTTCTCTCTCTCTCTCTCTCTCTCTCTCCTTCCAGGTGTCTGTGGTCCCTCAGCGGCTGTTTTTGTGCGTCTAAATTGTGTCATGCACCTTGTTTCCAAGTATAGCCACTGTAAAGGAACCGTCACTGAGGGCCTTTGTGGGAAATTAATGGTCACAGAGAAGGGCAAAAAAGACACGCCAGCTGCCTCTGTCACCACCGGGGTCAGACTGCAGGCACTGTGCAACTTTAGGTGTTCCTGCAGTATGTATACCTTGCACTTGTTTTTCTGCTAATCTGATTTCGCTGTCTTCAGCTGTCTCTCCTCATTTCACATTATTTGTCTGCTTGGCGCCATGACACAAACAAACAAACACATACACACAGTTAATAAAATGTTGTTAAAAGCAACTTCTAATTATTAAATGTTAAACTAAAGCAACATGGTTACTGCATCGTGGACCTTAGAATGACTGTACAGATCAATCAGTGTAGTCTTCTTTATGCGAGCAGAATGTTAGAATAACCTTCCTGAACAAATACACTACAGTTCAAAAGGTTAGGTTCAGTGGAATTGTTTTATGAAAGAAATGAATGCTGTTATTTAGCAGGAATGCATTAAATTGACCAAAAGTGAGAGTAAAGACAATTTACAAAAGATTGGTTTAAATGATGCTGTTCTTTTGAAATTGATATTCATCAAAGAATCCTGTATGTATCACAGTTTCCACAAAAACAATAAGCAGCACAGTATATTAGAATGATTTCTGAAGGATCATGTGATACTGAAGACTGGAGTATTGATGCTGAAAATTCAGCTTTGATCACAGGAATAAATTACATTTTAAAATATATTCAAATCAAAAGCAGTTATTTTACATATAATAATTATTTTATATTATAATAATATTTCCAAATTTTCAAACAATTTTTTACATTTAGTTAACATCATTCAAGGAATGTTAAATTATAATGTCACTAAGGGAGTGATGTGGTTTAATATTATTAATAATATGCTATCTAAGCTATAAACTACATATTATTTGAACATCTTTTAGTGCAATCAGAACATCAGAAAATCAGACAATTTAAACAAAGATTTTTACCAACATAGTGACAACTTGTCTACAAATACTAATCACAATACTAATGATAAAGATGTTCCATAAACTTTATTTGAACCTTTTCTTTTACTTCACTGGATCTTAACAGTCAAAGACATCCAATAATAAGTAGAATTGACGATGTGCAAATAGCTCCCAAGAAGTACAGCAAGGTATAGCTTTCACAGGGCTGTCATCATTCAGACAAATGTGCATTACACTTTCAACTAGCCATACAGTACAATCAAGTTATGTGCATTGGGAAAAACTGGACATACTTAAATCTTGAAACAGCAAAACAATCATTATTTCCATTCTTTTAAAAAATATATTTAAAAAAAAAAAAAAAACTCCCAAAAGCTGCTTAACAAAGGGCAGAATAATTAGGTTTTAAAAATGAATACAGGCTAAAAACCAAACATTAGATTTAATTTAAAATGATCTTTTTTGTTGTTGTTGTTGTGAAACAAATCTCTTTCAGAGATGTGTGCTGTCCAACAGTCCTAATGGCCTCTTATAAATAAGATGTAGAAACAAAAACCTCAAAAGAGGACTCAGAGACCAAGGACACATCTGCCACTGTGTTCTTCAGAGGCACAATCAAATCATGTTACATTGTGCTGACTTCCCTAATCGCCCCACCAGAGCTGAAAAACATGAAGATAGTGCTTCGTCTGTCAGCTAACCCATTTGATCCTAAACGCACGAACACTTGTGTTAGTTGTCTCTCCGGTAGTGAGTTTCATTGAACCAACACTGATAATGTTTTAGGACCCCATTCATGACTTCAAACTGCACAAAAAGGTTTGGCCTAAGGGTCTCCTCCACTACCCCAAACCCCACAAACAGCCCCCTGCTCCCCTCACTTTCAGCTGTCTCCTGAATCACACGACCCAATGATGATGGACGGCACATGACCATGACACTGCTCCCTACTGCTCCGCTATCCTCATCGACGCACGTCTTTGTTGGAAGAGAGTGTGTGTTGTTACAAGCAGGCCACCCTAATTTTAACCGCTATAATGGGCCCAGCCCTGCCTGGATCCAAGTCCCTACCAGGAATAGCCCACCGACTGACAGTCATGGGTTTGACGAGGAGACAGGACTGAAGACAAAAAACATTCGAGCCGGGTGGAATTTCTTACCACTGTGAAAATGCAGCACTAATATCTTCCTCCTCCATTTTTTGCCCCTCCACATCGCAGTTGCCCCAATTGTGGCCCATCTGGCTTAACCACAACCACTACTGTAAATGCCTCTTCAGTTGAATGGGCACAGTCAGAAATAATGTCAGGATGGTGTAAAAGGAGAAACTTTGTGAAAAGGAAGCTGATTCTTTGCATTGCATATTGATTTGCATATACTTTCAGTCTTGAATGTCTTTCAGCGAATCAGCACGCAAAGCATTTGGGTAAATTATTTGGTAATTTAACACATTTGATCTGCTTCCTCTCTCAGGTAGAGCTGCAAGATATATCAAGATAAAATCAATAGTGAGATATGGATAACTGTCAAATTACAGCAGCCATGATTTAATTTATATGCGCTGTGGGTTTAAAGCACAGAAGTGTGATCGATTACATGCATGCAACTCATGATAACAGTGTATCTGAAAGGTTTGGTTCAATAACTGTGAAACAAGCTGTTATGAGATGCTGAAACACTATCATAAACAGCACACAGTCAAAAGAACAGTGCCACACTTCACAGAGAATACATTTATTTGCAGGCAAACTGTCAAAATAAAGGTTCCATGGTTTAATGTTTGAAAATATGTCATTTATATGTGTATTTTTGTGCTATAAAATAACACGATTTTACTAAACATCATTTTACAGTACAATAGTATTACTACAATAATTCTGCACATATTTATACATAACCAAATGACACAATTAATATGTAAGTATAAAGGAAGGCCAAACTGCTCTAATATTTGAATAATATAAGTTTAGTCATAAATTGTATTCTCTATGTACTTTGTATACACAACCATAGCATGACCTTGTGCTGTATGAGCTGCAAACACTTCAATTATTTGTTTTCATGTTAAAATGGCAGCATCTCTTTCTAGTCTTTATGAGGTAAGACTCAAGAGTTCTTCCAAATAGGTAACCAGAGGAGAACGCACTTTCTTCCATGAAATGGTCTATTTTTAAGTAATGGTCTAAACAAGCATCTCAGACATACACTCTTTTTAGAGCTAGCTAATTGGATGTTGGTGCTTATATACAGAGCAATTTTCAATGCATTGTTCAGAAAAAAAAGAAAGAAACAAAAACACTTGAAAATGAAAACGTCTTCCTGAGCATCAGTCCAAGTACACTAAGACATTAACCTCAGATGAACTGTAATGCATGGCGAACGAGAGCTAAAGTAAATTTTCCAAATTGGTCATTGGTTATCTCAAGTGACAAACCTGAGGTGTCCTTGATGGTATCTTTAAAAGACATTCCTGTCTCTTGTTAATTCTCATTTAAAAAAAAAAAATCACAAGTAAACAAAGGATCCACACTGACTGACTTCATGTGTGGTTTGAGAGAGCAAACAGGAGATTTCAAATTGACTGGTACAGTAATTCTTCAGTAGAAGCACATTAACACTTCGAAAGTCCATGAACATTCAAGGTCTTCACTGCAGAAACTCTCCATTAGCCCTTTCTGCACCAGCTAGGATGGCCAAATAACTCCACCAAACCATTGGTTTATTCAAACATCAATTTAAATAGTTGGCCTTGCGATTCTTAACAGTAAGAATAACTTTAAAAAAATGAATGGAAATTGCATTTTACAAAACATAATGACACTTGTATGGGCTATTGAGTTTGATATTTGAATGTCTGGGCAGTGGCTTATTTTTAACAATGAAGAAGGAGAAAGTGTTTTCTAAAAGGACGTTTTAACACTGCCCAAATGCAATAATAGAAGAACTTGGCAAGGATAAATAATCAGTTTCTGTAATTAAAAGTTAGCCGTGAATGAAAAAGTAATTAAAAAATCACCCGTGATGATTTTTGGCACGTATCTCTTTCAAGTTAATATGCAGAGTTGATGTAGATTTTTTTTTTCATCTAATCTCTGAATAGAGAGAATTTTGTCTTGTCTTATGCACATATTATTGTAATCAACCTCTGCATTGCCATTTCAAAGGGTTTTTTTCAATTACAAACATAATTCAGCAATAATGTGAAACATATTTTAAATTCAATATAGCAGAAATGTACTGGCCCAAGGCCTGTTTAACACAGAGACGTATGAGTGGCATTATGACGAGCGTGTCTAAAACCCAGCTTTATGGAGGGGACGACTGAATGGAGACACTGTGTAGAACAAGTGAGTTCACTGTATCTACTGACACTCAAATGGCACTGGGAGCTAAATTCACAGCTGACACTGTACTCTCAGTGAGTGAAGAGTTGATCCAGAGAGCGTGCATTTCTACATTTCCTCCTCAGTCTGGGTCACTACTTCATCACTGCCAGAAAACAGCAACAGGTGTGTCTAACGCTGGTAGAAAACTTCTGTTGTCCCTGGATATATCCATCTATATATCTGTCTATCTATCTATCTATCCATCTATCATTTTTGTGTGAACTATCCCTTTAATTCGCAAATTTGATCCATTTCTAAGCTAGAATTGCTTCAAATGAATCGATTCAGAATTCTGATTCACCAATCCGATTGCGTCATGACTACTGGCATTTGTTTAATTAAATATCATATATTCTATTCGTATATAATATAGCAAAGAATTTCAATAACGAAAATGTTGGAAGGTCTTAATATAAGCTGGATTTCCTAAATCTGACTATTGCCTCCACAACAACTATTAAGCCTTAAAATAAAAAGTTATGTGGTGGTCTTCCTGTAGGATCTACTGTCCAGGAAGTAGATTGTCCATACGATGTGTGTCTCTGCGGCTGGGACAGGTGCCACTCCAGCTCTCCTAAAACAGACAGTCTCTGTTTCGTGTTGCACAGCAGACCCCCCCCCCCCCCACTTCTCTCAACAGTTGCCGTGGTCACGTTGAATGCAGCGGTTCACTTCCATGTCACAAACCCACAATTCAGCAGGGCTTCTGTTGCCTCATCAGCAGCACATGGAGCTCAACTGTTCCCCTGATTGCAGGCCAACTAAAATCATTTCTTGTCATGGTTGCCTACACTTTTTCTTCTGAAAGGTCAAAAATTCTGTCATCATTTACTCACCCGTATGTTATTCTGAATGACTTTTTTCAGAAACATTTTTGCTTCAGGCATTAATAAATCTGCTTATGGAGTGTAATGCCATTTGGGCTCACCATAAAATCACTGTGTGTCACCATTTGGTCAAAACATTTCTTCCTCCTTTACTCAAGTACATGTTTACATTCCATTCTCTCTTCAACTTGCCGTGACAATGCCTTTGCGCTCTCTTTCTCTCATCTCCTACCCCCCAGATTACCTGCAAATGCATGACTGGGGGCCAAGGGTCCCCTCTGTCAGCAGAGGCACAAAGCCAGGAGACTCCTTTATTCTCAGATGTTAGAGGAAAGAGCCTATGTTGAAAACTGCAGGCCAGTTAAAGCTGTATGTGATGTGCCCTGATCTTCTCTGATTCATTAGATGTGTTGAATGCACTGTTGTTTCAGTAGGTTAGGTCCTATTAGCTGGGTGTTAGCACTCAACAATTCCTTGTCCTTTAGCTATTTGGGTAGAAATAGAAACCTTGTCAGGTTACTCAGTCTAAAACCCCCATTGTTTGAGAGCTGTCACATCAGAAATGGAGAGTTATTGCATGCTGTAACTCGATCTCTGAGCAGGTGTGAAAGAGCTAAACTTGAAGCATGAACAGGGAATTTGAGTTGATTTAGAAGCAATTAGTATCTTTTTATTGCCATATTTATCACGATACTCTCCATGCAATATAATTTATATTTCTAGAATTTATAGCTAAATATATTTTATGAAAAATTATTTTATGAACAATATAATTATTAATATAATAATATAATTATTATTTGCTTCAAATTATAAATGATTATACATTACATGTTTTACAGTTTTATTTTTTATAAAGGATTATAAATTACATTTTTTATTATTTTATATTAAAATTATTATTTCCTACTTTAAAAAAATCACTATATTTTCTGTTGATTGCATGATTGTTTTTTTTTTTTTTGTCCTGTGTTGCTGTATTTTAATGGCTTTCTGGAAAATATGAAACTGTTTTTTTATTCAAACTAAGGACATTTTCCAGGCTCATGTAAGTGTTTTGTTGTTTAATAAAATCATTTGTCTCATTGTTTAGGTGCTTAGGAAATATATGGGAATGTCTACAAGCATGTACAAATCCTGGGAAAATACAACTACAGTAAATTCAGAAGTTACAACTGTGAGGATCACTTTACACCTCAGATACTGCTATTAGTGTTTGTTGAGAAATAACTGGAATATTTCACCTCCAGCACTCTGGACAGCGCTAGATTAGCTTAATATGTGAAAGACATGAAGTGGGTTATACGTGGCAGAATACCAAACATTCCTGTGAAATTCCCAGTAAAATCATGATGACACCACTTTAGCTGCTCATCTGAAGTGTATTGGATACTATAGCAGCAGAAGCATTGATTGCACTGTATCAGTGTTTTCTCAGTTGCAGCATATTGTTGATTTTAAATGCCCCTTGACCCTTGCACCAGTTGCATGAAAACTATCTGGCCTTCGACCTGGAATTAGCTCAGGCCAACTGGGCACAGAAAACCATGGCATTTTAAATAGACCAATGGCAGCACATTTATTTGGCAATAATGTATCTGTTTAGTTAGTAAAAAATGTATTCCAGATTCTCTGAAATATGTTTATTATTATTATTATTCAAATGACTTGAAAGCTTTTTGAATTTTGATTTTAAATAGCTTGGCTAACATCATGCGTGAGACAGAAGAGACCAGACAATGTTATTATGTAGATATATCAGCAGATGTGTATTGCTTGTGAACATGCACTCAAATCTAAAATAAAAACAAATATATATTTTTATTTGTAATACCAGAACAGTTTGATGGTTAAATGTACTTGAGCTACTTGTAGGAACGATTCATAATAACAAGGAGTTATTGATCTCAGGCGTATATGGCAAAACGCCTCGTTTCCCAGAGGTTCGATTCGCGGAGGAGTCGTTTATTTGAACAGATTCATTTTAACGATTCATTCACCGATCTGCAGTGTTTCTGATCACGAACTTCAACAGAGGAACGAAATATCATAGAAACACAACGCAATATTAGACCTTCCCCCTACAACATACAAGACAAGGCAATACAACAGAGCATACAAGCTAAGATCTCAGTTGAGATGACAAAATTAGACTTGAAGACATCTAAACTGAGAAAACGGCCTAAATTTGGACTATTTTTTGGAACATGGTAGGTGGTCTAGTTAATCTTATAAACTCTATAAGAATATATTGTTGTGCTATTCTCTTGTTTGAAGATTTTCTAACATGTAAACTAAATATTTATTTTTACTTCAAGCTTATACCATATAACTCAAGGACTTCTGCACTTTGAGTGATGATTCAAATGAATCGACTCACTGAACCACTTGTCATTCAAATCAACCGAATCCCTAAAGTGAATCAGACTCGTGCGTAAAGACAGAGTACAGAACATAAAAGCTGCTCAGTGCGCTTCAGCCGGACTCCACACGGAGCTTCATTTTCTGTCTGTACACGCTGAGCCAGCGCTTTATTTCAAATGAAGCGTCCTCTCATTCCGCTAATAAGTTTTTACACGTGATATAACAGCTATCTTCGCCATGAGCTGCTTGGATGTCATGTATCAAGTTTATGGTCCACCTCAACCTTATTTTGCCGCAGCATACACACCATATCACCATCAGGTATGTTCATGTATACGTTAACTGCATTATGCTTCTTTTGTTTTAAAATGTATTTTAAATGTATTTTAAAGCAATGATTTCCTTGTTTTGGTTTTGTTTGAATTCGTGCGCGAAACTTTCTCTGAGATCTTGACCAAATAGTTTTACAAACTTTAAAAGAAGTTACATAGTAAGATGGCCATTAGAACTTTTTATGAAGTGCAGTTTAAGTGTTAAGAACATTTTAAGAAGTTAAAAAAAATCTGTATTTTACAGATATCATATTGTTATCATGAATGCAGTTTGAATGCTATTGGCATGTGTAATGCTTTATGGAGAGTAGCTATATTACGTTCTTTTTTATGATTTAATTTATATATAACAGCTTTGTATATATGTATGTGCTAGTGTTTGAAAATAAGCTTTGAAACATTACAGGAACACAAATTGTGCAAAACCAAACTCACTGATGTTCAATTCTGTATCATGTAAATTTCAGACTTGAACATAAATAGATTTTGCCATTTTTTTTTACATGCTTTCAGAAATTGGCATTTTACTCCAAAATGCAAGAATCCACAGAAACACTGAGCGGAAGCAGCTCTTCTTTTTCCAACCTTTCCGGGCCATCCATAAAAGAGGAGGACTGTGCCCGGGAGAAAGATCACCCGCCGGAGGCTGAATACATCAGCTCCAGATGTGTGCTATTCACTTATTTCCAAGGGGACATCAGTTCGGTGGTGGATGAACATTTCAGTCGGGCTTTGAGTCAGTCTAGTAGTTGTGCAACTGGTTCCACCATCAGCAAGACAGCAAGAGGCACATCATCCTGGAGAGGTGGGAATCTGAGCAACCTACATTTTCATTTAAATTGTAATTAATATATGTTTTTCTTGCATCCTTTTTGATTGCACAGATTTTAGTCATGAATTTCTTTCTTTTTTTTTTTGCATTGTTAGGATAGATAGATAGATAGATAGATAGATAGATAGATATTTTTTTAAAGCTAATACAAATTCAGTTAAGATATACAGACAATTAAGACAAATTTAATTAATATATTTTTCTTGCATCCTTTATGATGATTATATTAGTAATGTCAACAGTCACAATTTTATTATTATTGTTTTTCATGATCAATAGATAGATTTTTTTTAAATTAGTATATACAGTACAGATAATTGGACATAATTCTTTACAGTCAGTCAGGATTGCATAGCTAGTAATCATGACAACGGACACTATTTTTCTTTTTTTTTATTGTTTCAAGATCGATAGATCGATTTTAAAAAAAGAATGCAAATCTAACTAGTTAGGATATACAGATAATTAGGACATAATTTTGCACAGATATTAGGCATGACAACAGACACAATTTTTCTTTATTTTTTGCATTGTTTCAAGATCAATAGATATATATTTTTTTTACTAATGCAAATTAGTTAAATACAGGAAATTAGGAAATAGATAATTAGGACATAATTTTTACAGTCAGTTTGTTGCATTTATGTTTTGTTAATCCAAAGGTGTGGGCATTAATCTCAAAATATGTAAAGGTTCAAGTTGTTGTATATTTGAATTATCATATGCTTTGATGCACATTAATATGCAGATAATTTATAATAAATGTGTCCCTCCCCAGATGGATCATTCCCTATGATCCAGAGAAGCTTCCCTCCCTCGTTCTGGAACAGCGCGTATCAGCCGTCAGTGACAGCATCTCTCGGCAGCGCCCTGGGTTCCTCCCACACAGATCTTCCCTTCCCGCCGGACCCGTACTCCAACGCGTCTCTACACAGCCACCTTCACCAAGCCACCCCAGAGCCCTGGCACCCCTCTCACCACCATCACCCTTACTCGCTCAGCGGAGCCATCGGCACCCAGGGATCTGCTTACCCCCGGCCCTCTATGCACGACATGTACGGAACACACTTTGACCCCCGTTACAGCTCTCTGCTCGTGCCCTCGGTGCGGCCGCATAGACTTCCTCCAGCCACGGTTCCCACACCTGGAGCCTCTCCGTGTGATATCAGCAAGAGTGAACCGGGAAGCTCGACGTGGACCGGAGCTTTCACAGCGGCGAGCTCTGATATGAGCCTGAACATGGATACAGGTGTGAACAGCATGCAGTCTACATACAGAAACATCACAATGTGTTTATTCACATGAGCTACACTTAAAATCGAATGGATGTCATTGGTTACTTTGTCAGGGTACCTGTGTGAATAATAGGAGAACTGACATCATGCATCCACTAAAATTACCTTGACATCAGTTTGAGTGCAGATAATTGTGAAGAAAACTGAATTTATTTCAGAGAAAAGCTAATCTGCAAATGCCAGTTTAATACTTTGTTATATAATGCAATGACATTTAGATTTTTTAAAGAGTGACTTAAAGCATCTAAATACATTTTAGGGCCAACGCAGGTTAAAATCGCAGCATAAACAGTCAGCTCAAAAAATTCTAACATATAATGTCAAAATAATAATGTCTCAAGAGCTTGTTGAAGTACATATTCAGAGTTTAAAATATAGTTATCTCCAAGCTTTTTGACTTTGCCCTTTGCGCTTCTGATATATATTCGTTCCTCACTCTTCACTCTCGCTCTTAAGGCTTTAATGCTTTCTTTGCATCGAGTCTTCTCACTTCTCTATATTTGCTGCTTATTTTCCCTTTCCTCATTTCTTTATCCTTTTCTTCCTCTTCCTTCCTCCTCTCAGGTCTACAGAGCCAGGATAAAAGCAAGGACTTGGTCTGGTTTTAGTGCCCTGTGGCTGCTTCTTTCTCCGCTGGCTTGTTTTTCTGTGGCTTTAGTGTAACAGATTCTCATCTCACTTGCAGCTCGGCGCTACACCCTCTGCAGCGGGACCATCCTAAGCTGAACCCTTCGGATGAATGCAAAACTCTCTCTCTCTCGATTAAGACAAGACAGTAAAGAGAAGCAAACATACTTTAGTGATGTGACTAGCAGCTGCTCTGGCACTGACCCTCAGCAAAACGGACCCAAACTGAGCTTTGAGAAAGGACAAACATTACTTTAAGGGGACATTTGAGAGCAGAAAAGATGGACTGACGCGAGAGCTGCATTCCCTATCATTGCTGAAGACAGAGAGCAGCTATTTGAAGCCACTTGACTCTATCTATATTGCTTTCAGCACCTGTCACCGTCAACTGTTGTGGAACTTAGCAGACGCGCACACAGCGGCACTGTGCGCCGTTTGACCGAGCGAGCACCCTGGATTTCATTAAACAGGCGTTTTGTTGTATCTGGACACACGGCGAAAGGGAGCAACTGGGTTGTCTTTTTTTTTTTTTTGTGAGGAGTGGGGTGGGTTCTACTGGAAGTAGATACAAACACCATTAAGCTGTACTGTATATACTTTATGTGTCTTAGTGTGTCCAGTGCTACAAGTAGGAGCAAACAGCATGACAGAATATAGATTTTTTCATTTGTACTTTTTTAACAACCACTTTCAGTCACCGTCAGCCTATAGGGTGACGTCTCACCATGATGTATTTGAATGTATGTAATATATTACCTTTGAAAGTATTTTTCCAGTGCATTGAGGAGAATGAGGTGTTTTTACCAGCTGTCTATCTTCATCCTTCGAAACAAAAATGGAAATAAAACCAGACGGTGCACACGTTTTTAAATATTTTTTAATATTTTAGAGAAATCTTGTTAGACTGCAAAATTTTAAAAATTGAAACTCACAATTGTTCATGCACACTTCAGTATAGTGGCATCTTTTCATACGAGACACTGTCTTGAAATGTATTTCTGCTTGCTTTGGGCTCTTAAGAAAGAAACAAAAGGCTCTTAAGAATTCGCTGCAACCTTTAAAACCTTAAAAGCAAGGTCATCAGAGATTCAATTATTTATTTCAATATAAATTTTCGCAACATGAGAAAGAATGTAAATATGGGCTACATTTAATGTGCGTGATGTTTTGGTCACTCAGCCATAGAGTCAGCCAATGGAAAGGAAAAGGGAAGCAAGAAAGAAAGCAGCAGATTGAATGTTATCACATGCCATTTGATCCTTTTCTTTTTGGTTGTGTTCACTGTGAATACCGGACAGCTGTAGATTAATATTGGCTTATGATAACAGTAATGATGGACGAGAGATGTGTTGCCAGGGGTTTCTCTTGCTTATGTGTGTAAAACAAAGGCCTCTTTTTTTTTAAGCAGCACTGAGGATCGTCCTAAAATGTACAACTAAAATGTACAACTACAGTCTTCAGTACTTCTGACAATGAACCACACTAGGTTTTATATGAACAAAAATAAATAAATTATATAGAAGAAAAAATGTATATGTATATATATATACATTGCAAATGTAGAGGAGACCAGGGTTGTCACAGTTTATTTTTGAAAGTCAGTTTCAGTATAAACATTTCAGTATGAAGGTTTTTTTTTGTTGTTGGTGGTTTTGTTTTTGTTTTTTGACATTTAGTGGGGCATGTTGTACCACAATATGGGCCCTGCTGGTTACATCTCAAAAATATTTTCTTGGAGTACAAAAATCACAAAAATGTAAAGTTGTTTTAAACAACAACAAAAAAAAGTGAAAAACATATGTGTAGTAGTTAGACTACATTACAGTGTGAAAGAGTAGGTAAGTAGCTATTATTAATAATTGTTAGCAATAGAAAAATAAAACATTACATACAATAAAGTAGATATACAAATGGTTATGCGGTCATAAATCTATAAACATATGCTTACGCAAAGCTGCCCGGTAACTCAGCGCCAATATTAGAAAATTAGCATGACAGGACTATTTCGAGCCGCGCCGCGCGCGCGCACCGGACCCGCACAAGCGCGCACTCGATATGCGTCATCTCATCTCACCGACTGACTGCAGGATTTCTGATATTGATGCATAATCTCGTGGCAGCATCTCATAAACTGCCGAGCTGTCAGTCACATCATACCAAAAATTCCAACGCGACTCCCGTGTACTTTTTTGGAGTGGTGTCGAGGAATCCGCAGCCAAGTGTCACTTTCCCCGCGGTGTTTCGAAGGGACCGACCTCAGCCATGTGAAAGGTCAACTACCCGCACTTTAAAAAGCACATCAACAGGCCGCTGGCATTTTAATCAGCTTGAGTCTAATGTTCTCTATCAGTCAAGCAGTTAAGTTAAATGACCATGTGATAACTGTTATGCTTTGCCTGGTAAAATTATTATCGGTTGAGCTGTGGTTTTTAACACATTTACAATGTTTTACAACCCCGAGTTCTGCTGAAAAGAAGTATAATTACTTAAACCAATTATAAAATAAAAAATTTAATTGATAAATTATATTTTTATAAAATATATAAAATGCATTTATCATGATATATGCAAAAATCACATACATCATATATAAAATATATAGAAATAAAAGTTTTTTTTACATATTAAATATCATATAAGATATTTATATATAGCCTATATATAAAGTACAAACCAAAAGTTTGGAAAAAATTACTATTTTTAACGTTTTTGAAAGAAGTTTCTTCTGCTCATCAAGCCTGCATTTATTTGATCAAAAATACAGAAAAACAGTAATATTGTGAAATATTATTACAACTTAAAATAATAGTTTTCTATTTGAATATACTTAAAAAAAAATTTTTATTCCTGTGATGTAAAGCTGAATTCTCAGCATCATTACTCCAGTCTTCAGTGTCACATGTAACATCCAGTCTATCACATGGTCATTTAGAAATCATTCTAATATTCTGATTTATTATGAGTGTTGGAAACAGTTCTGCTGTCTAATATATTTGATGAATAAAAGGTTAAAAAGAACTGCATTTATTCCAAATAAAAAACAATTTCTAATAATATATATTCTAATAATATATTTTCTTTACTATCACTTTTTATCAATTTAACACATCCTTGCTGAAAAAAGTATTGATTTTATTTAAAAATAAAAAGAAAGAAAAAAAATTACTGACCCCAAATTACTGACCAGTAGTGTATATTGTTATTACAAAATATTTATATTTTAAAAACATAGCTTCTTTTCTTTTTTTTTTTTTACTTTTTATTCATCAAAGTATCCTAAAAAAGTATCACATGTTCTGAAAAAATATTAAGCAGCAGAACTGTTTCCAACTTTGATAATGAATCATCATATTAGAATGATTTCTAAAGGATCATGTGATAATGATCCTAAAAATTCAGCTTTGCATTACAGAAATAAATGATAATTTAAAGTATAATACATTTAAAAACGATTATTTTAAATTGTAATAATATATCACAATATTAAATTTTTTTCTTTTCTGTATTTTTGATCAAATAAATGCAGGCTTGATGAGCAGAAGAAACTTCTTTCAAAAACATTAAAAATAGTAATGTTTCCAAACTTTTGGTCTGTACTGTATATATATATATTATGTTTTTTCCATATAAATATTTCCATATAAAATGTATGTAAAAAATTATGTGTTTGTGTGTGTGTGTGTGACACACATATATATATACAGTATATATATATCATTCACATATAATCTAAAGTGTATCGAAATATGTTTATGTATTATTACATATTAAATATTCGTTAAATATATATAATGATCACATATAAAATACATAATATGTCATATAAAATACATAAAATAAATATATTTAATATAATAATTTATTACATATTAAATATTATCTAAATATATAAATCTATGTAAAATATTATACACACACACGCACACACACACATATGAGATTACTTTCCCAGCTCTTTTGACAAACACTTAATTTTACAACTTAATTATCAAAAGATTAATTTCTTTTTTGTTTGGAAATTGTATTTAAACTCTACTTGGCTTGAACATCTGAAGAGGCACATGCCGTCTGAATGAGCATGAAACTTCTGGATGCTGCCGTGCATTAGCTCTCCTTCATTTGTCCTAATGAATGCACTCAACGGCAAAGCATTACTGCTTCCAGCTAGCATTTATACAGTAACAAGCGACCAGAGCTCTGTCATCAGAATTTTACCAAACATAATCTCAGTGTATGGCCTGTGGTAATCCAATCTCAATAGTCAAGATGGGAATATAAACATGTGTTGGCCAAATCACAGAGGGAATTGCTTTTATTTAGCCTCTGAATAAACTCACACACTTTGAGCTGCACAAACACTGCAGGCAGTGATGGGCTCTGAGCCACAGCTCAGCTTACTGTTAATAAAAGAACTCAAGCCTAATGCTAAATCATTCTTGGGAGATGAGTGAGTATATTAAAATATATCCTTTACTTCTGCTAACATTGACCACCTTTGGTTTGTACAGGTGTATTTTACAGATAAAAATTATCCTTGCATAGTTCACAAAAAGAGATGTTAGGTAGTATAATGCTGCGATTTTGCCAAGGTCCAAAAATAACAAACAATATTAAGTAGCATAAAAGTACCATAACAGTAGTATATATTACAGACCATTATTGCTCACCAGGCTGCACTTATTTGGTCGAAAATAACAGTAAAACATTAATATTGTAGAATAGTATTACAGTTTAAAAGAGTTTTCTATTTTAATATATTTTAACTTATTTCTCTGATGACAAGACTGAGTTGTCAGCATCATTACTCCAGTCTTCAGTGACATAATGATCCTTCAGAAATCATTTTAATATGCTTAAGAAACTTATGATAAATGTTGAAAACAGTAGTGCTGCTAAATATTTTTTTGTGGAATTCATGATTTTTTTTTCAGGATTCTCTGCAAAAGAAAAGCAATTTTTATATATATATATATATATATATATATATATATATATATATATATATATATATATATATATATATATATATATATATATATATATATATATATATATTTTATTTTTTTTATTTTTTTTAATGTTATACAGTAAATGTCTTTACTGTCACTTTTGATCAGTTTAATGCATACTTGCTTAAAAAAAGGTTTTTTTTTTTAATCTCTGACACCAAAATTTTGAATGATAGTGTATGTGCTATTTAAATATGTGCATACATTCATCAGTTACAAAGACATACAATAACAAATGATGTAAGACCTCTATGTAAATATATTTGTAGATGAATTAGATTTGAGTGCTTATACATTTTATCACACAAAGTAATGATATGGCTTCAGAAGACTTGGAACATATGGACTACTATTTTGGGACTTTTATTGTGCTTTTTTCATTTTTGGAGCTTGACACTTTCAATATATAATAAAAATAACACATTACATGGGTTTGGGATGACATGATGGTGAATAAGCGATGACAGAATTTCCATTTTAAGCTGTACTGCTCCTTTAAGATATCATGTTGTACCCTGATGACAACCAATTGAGCATGTCACCTCTTTCTTGTGTGGACTTTCTGAAACAGTTACAAACAGACTAAATGATGAGGGTGGTGGTTTTTCTCTTTTTCTCTTTACAGGCAGAAAAGGCAGATTTTGGAGTGTGTGATAACATCTCACATGCTGGTTGAGGAATGTGAACCTCACTAATGCCGGAGCTGAAGGCCAAGCTCTATATGACATTCAGAACATCCACAAGTGCCACATGGCTGTTAATTTTCACACCACTGCTGGTGGTATTTTTCACATTAGCCAACATAAGCAGTAAGTATCTGAAAAGCGTCTAATGCACAGGTTCAGTGTACAGAGCACAAAGATAGATTTGCATAATTTGTTATTTTCTTACTTTAATTATAAAGCAGGACAGACTTAGCTATGTTCCTGGGAACACTGTGGCCTTTCCTAAACTATGGAATGATCTGCCTTTGCATGTTAAGCAGGCCTCTTCTTTATCTGTTTTTAAAACCCTTCTTAAAACCCATCTTTTCTCTTTGGCTTTTGACACCTATAAGATGTCAACTTTATTTACTTGATTTAATTTGTTACTTTGAATGCTTTTATTGTGTGGTTATTAATTGTACATTTGTTTATTTTTTCTGTACAGCACTTTGGTCAACTTTGGATGTTGTAAAGTGCTTAACAAATAAAGTTGGTATGGTATGGTATGGTTCTGTGTCAAGGGCATTACCGCTGCACCTCAGCTCTGAGCTAATGCTGTCAATTAATTAGCACAAAATCAGGTTCAAACAATTTGGAGCATGTAACAGGATTGATGTTACAATTTTAATTATGAGGGTAATGATTTCTTTAAGGTCAGAGAGCAGCAGAGATGCTTTAATGGATGGAGAATGTCGCTGATCCCACTTCTAAGACTAGCAGGTTTGTGAAACCTTTATCTTTAATCTAAACCCCAAAGCCTGGGGCTGTCACTCATCAGCAAAGGACGGACGACACACTCCTGAACAAACATCAGGCCTTTGGCTTTGAACACAGAGCTTTTGTAAGGTTAAATGTTGCAGAAATAGTGTTGTTTAATGCCCCATAAATAGTGAAAGAATCATTGTTTACTAATATTACTGATATTAGTTATATATACCAATATAAGCATTATATTATAAAATATTTAAAAATAAAGTATCTCAGTATATCTACAGAATAAATTAGAATAAACAATTCGGAAACGATTCGAAAACTATTATAAAAAATTATTAAATTATAAATTCATATAAATTCATATTCACAAATACATACAAAAGTATAATTATATTATAATATTATATTATAAATATATTATATCTATAACTTTAGAAATAATGAATAAATAAACTAAAATTTGGGGGCTTTTATGTTGCATCATTTATACAAAGTAATTTCAACAGAATTAACTTATATATAATTATATTATATTATATTACAAATATATTTAAATATATCAGTAAAACCACAGAAATAATCTGAAAGGGGGAAAAAAAACTTTTTGCCACCTTCAACAAAAATGTTGTGCTTTCAACAAAATTAAGTAATTTATACATTTACAAATTCAAGTTTAAAAGTATAAACATTATGAAAACTCTTATGCTTTAACTCGCAAAACATGTTCAGGTTTTGGTTTTTGTTAAAACGTCCTTATAATGCCATGTAAATACCATAGTATAAAAATTCGTATAATGGTACTGTATACCATGACTGTACCACAACGATCATAAAAACTCCAATAAAAACTATCAATAACATGTTCAATAAAAACTATAAGCACAAATTAAATATCTAAAATGATATCTAATGCATCATTTTCAGTTCATATGTTAATATACCTCGGCTTAAGGGTTTTCACTTTAATCAAATTCCAACTCAAATGGCCTTGAATGTATGGAGATGAAGCCTAACTTTTACTTTTAAGCATCATGGCGATGTTGTGTCTGAAGTGCTAAGCCTAGATATCACATTTCATTCCAGTGCACAGGGTTTGGCTTTTCACCCAAGCTGAACGTACCTTACAGCAGCAAATGAATCCAAAGGTCTTGAGCTGGGAATTCCTCACATAACTGCTGTGCTTTGCTACAGTTCTTCTGATGGAGAATACAAAGCCTTTGGATTCAAATAGGACTTTGTTCTGTTCACGGCAGGCATTTATTAAAGAGTTAGGTGGCATATGAAGGATTTTAAAAACAGGATAAATTGGATGAATAATCACAAGCCTGCTTGAACAAATATGTGATTTCAACAGGGCTCTTCCACAACTGTGTTTAGGTTTACTAACATTTCCGTGCTATAAATTCACATCATCCCCTGACAATGCGTGCACCTTGATAGACTTTAAATGAATGAGAACACATGTAAACACAGAACATTTGGTCAGACCCAAAGCTCATTGCTGAAATACAAGCATCAACAAATCCATTGCCAGCTTACATTAACCAATCCAAGAATGTGCAAGCGTTTTGTCACTTCCACAACTACTTGATTGGAAATATAGACCTTTTTAGGTAAAACAGAGACCAAAACAGTCAAGTTCCTGCTGTCAAAACTGTCTACCGTGGTGTAGAAGAAAAACATGCAGTAGAGTGAGTTTTCTTTATGTTTCTTCTCTTCTTTTACCTGCAGATGACCACAGACAAGTGGACAGAACATGTCTGTGTGAGAATGAAGAGTCAATCATTGAACAATTACTCCCTGTCAGCGAGACATTTTGTCATAAAATAAGCAAAATAGTTTGTAATGTTCATGTCACACTTATCTAAGGCAGCGTTTAAATTACGTGATTGCAGGCACATGTTTGTTTAGGTTGTAGAAAAGATCAGAGGATCTAATATATAACTGCACACCCCAGGCAGAACCACTGTCAGTCCATACATACGACTGTATTTGGGGAAGTGTTCGTCTCAGTCCTGGATCTCAGGATTGAGTGTCAGCCTTTTCAACATCAACAAGCCTCCACCTTCTAATGCTTCAGCACGTCTTGATGTTCCATGACCTCCGGACTCACAGTGATAAAAGTAAACAAACATTGTCTTACCTGTCCAGGTAACATGAGAGCCACTGACTTCCTGCCGTGGATCCGTTAAGAGGTCACTTCCAACCACCCCTGCCATTAAGGGCCGTGCCTTAAGGCTGCAGGGGATTTACGGGATGGGGGGAGGCGGAGTGATCTGGGGGGCTACTAATGGACTTCAGATACATTAAGCTGAAAGCAGCAACTGAAGGGTAAAGGGATTGGGGAAAGAGATTTAGAATGAGGGGTGATTTGTGTAGTGTGAAACTGAACTGGTTTGCTTACCTAGAGAAGGTAAACCTCTAGAGAAGGTCTCCAGCACACGTGTTTAATCACCACAGAAGTGTAAGAATGCGTATGAATCACTAATCGATTTTAAACTGTCAAATTCGTTTAGTACATTTAATGTCGTGATCAGATCATAAGTGCATGCGAATTGACGGATCCCAGATCACACTTCCAGAGCAGTTGTTGCATGTGTTATTTATATGTTTGGTCCTGGTGACTAATATTACTATTTTAGCATGAAATTTCAAGTTATTTCATCAGACATGCATTCAAATCAGATTTGTCTCTATAATTATCTTGAGAAGAGATGATGCAATTAAATCAAAAGATTTCACTTGAAACCCATCATAATTATCAAATCAGATTAAGTGCATAGTAAGTGATGTAAGATCCATTTCATATTTTAATTATGTGCACTTTGAATACAGTAAGAAAAATTGGAATGCATAAGAAAAAACACATATTTTAAATGGTGTAACAAGTCACCATTTATTTCAAAAATATTTTACCATTTAAATGATGTGCAGGTCACTTAAATAGTCCTGCAGAGTAAATTAAGAATGATTTTGTCATTATTAAGACATTAAAATTACAAATAAAAAAATGAATAAAATATATGAAAAATAAAATAAAATATAATTGTATATCCTTAATTTATTACATTTCGTATTATTCCATATTATAAATTATTTAACAAAATTATATACAAATGTAAAAATATTGTTTTAAATACCTTTAAGCAAGTCACATTGCTGTTACTGTCACGCCAGGGATCCAATGAGGCACGGAGATAGAACCAAGTGCGGGTATGATATTTATTTAAAGGGTAATCCAAAGGGGTAAACAGTCCAGGCAGGGTCAAAACCAGAATATCCAAATATACAAGACACGAAGACAAGACAAGGCAAGGCAAGGCAAGGCAAGATGACGGACATGAAATAACCTCAACATTAAACAAGGACTCCGTCCCACAGACTCAGACAGACCGGGTATAAATACACAGAAGGATAATGAGGGAACAGGAGACAGGTGGGGAACAATCAATTACTAACAAGGAGGAAGGTGACCAAATAAGGGAACAGGAAGTGATAAGGTGACAGACACCGTGAGAAAGGGGGACATCTAGTGGAAACCCAGGGACACAACCCAGACACTGTGACAGTACCCCCCCTCTACGGAGCGGCTCCCAGACGCTCCACGACAGACACAAAACAGAGACCAGGAGGGAGGCGGACAGGTGGAGGCTCAGGGGGAGGGACGGAGGGCCAGAAAAAAAAATCATGGGGAACAGATACCAGAAGTGTAGACACAAAACAGAGAGACCAGGAGGGAGGAGGACCGGAGGAGGTTCAGGGGGAGGGACGGAGGGCCAGGCTCACAGAGAGGAACAGGGACAGGAGTGAACACAAAAACAAAAAACAACATGAAGCCCCTCCAGGGCGGGGCAGAAGACCACCACGTCCTTGTGGACGAAGCCAGAGTCCTCCAGGGCGGAGCGGAAGACCCCCACAACCGTGTGGTCAGGGCGGAAGGCCCCCAGGGCGGAGCAGAAGACCACCACAGCCATGTGGTCAGGACCAGAGCCCCCCAAGGCGGAGCAGACCTCCGTGCGGCTGGATCAATGGGACAACAAAACTCTGGTAATCCCCTGGTGTCCTTACTGGACTCCAGAAGATTGGTGCTGGCCTGACACTGCTCATGAAGATAATTGGTGACTTGCATTTGCTCATGAAGATCATTGGTGACTTGCCTTTGTTCATGAAGATCAGAGGTGACTTGCCTTTGTTCATGAAGATCACCGGTGACTTGACTCAGTCCTTGAAGATCACCGGTGACTTGACTCAGTCCTTGAAGATCACCGGTGACTTGACTCAGTCCTTGAAGATCACCGGTGACTTGACTTGACTCTGAAAGGTCAACGGTGACTAGCCCTGACTCAGGAGGATCCGCGGTGACTAGCCCTGACTCAGGAGGATCCGCGGTGACTAGCCCTGACTCAGGAGGATCCGCGGTGACTAGCCCTGACTCAGGAGGATCCGCGGTGACTAGCCCTGACTCAGGAGGATCCGCGGTGACTAGCCCTGACTCAGGAGGATCCGCGGTGACTAGCCCTGACTCTGGAGGATCCGCGGTGACTAGCCCTGACTCTGGAGGATCCGCGGTGACTAGCCTTGACTCTGGAGGATCAGCGGTGACTAGCCCTGACTCTGGAGGATCAGCGGTGACTAGCCCTGACTCTGGAGGATCAGCGGTGACTAGCCCTGACTCTGGAGGATCAGCGGTGACTAGCCCTGACTCTGGAGGATCAGCGGTGACTAGCCCTGACTCTGGAGGATCAGCGGTGACTAGCCCTGACTCTGGAGGATCAGCGGTGACTAGCCCTGACTCTGGAGGATCAGCGGTGACTAGCCCTGACTCTGGAGAGTTCACTGGCACCTGACTCGACTCTGGAGAGTTCACTGACACCTGACTCGACTCTGGAGAGTTCACTGGCACCTGACTCGACTCCGGAGGGTCAACTGGCACCTGACTCGACTCCGGAGGGTCAACTGGCACCTGACTCGACTCCGGAGGGTCAACTGGCACCTGACTCGACTCCGGAGGGTCAACTGGCACCTGACTCGACTCCGGAGGGTCAACTGGCACCTGACTCGACTCCGGAGGGTCAACTGGCACCTGACTCGACTCCGGAGGGTCAACTGGCACCTGACTCGACTCCGGAGGGTCAACTGGCACCTGACTCGACTCCGGAGGGTCAACTGGCACCTGACTCGACTCCGGAGGGTCAACTGGCACCTGACTCGACTCCGGAGGGTCAACTGGAACCTGACTCGACTCCGGAGGGTCAACTGAGACTCTCATCCTGTGCAACGGCGCTGGGCAAGCAGCCATCTTGGGCCATGACTCTGGACAGGCGGCCCTCTTGTACTGTGGTGCTGGGCTGGCGGCCATCTTGTACTGTGGCGCTGAACCGGTGGCCAATTTGGGCATTGGCGCTGGGCTGGCGGCCATCCTGTACTGTGGCGCTGGACCAGTGGCCAATCTGGGCATTGGCGCTGGGTTAGCGGCCATCTTGTGCTGTGGCGCTGGACTGACGGCCATCTTGTGCTGTGGCGCTAGGCTGACGGCCATCTGGTGCTGTGGCGCTAGGCTGACGGCCATCTTGGGTTGTGGAGCTGAACCGGTGGCCAATTTGGGCATTGGCGCTGGGCTGGCGGCCATCTTGGGCTGTGGTGCTGGAACGGTGGCCAATTTGGGCATTGGCGCTGGGTTAGCGGCCACCTTGTGCTGTGGTGCTGGACCGGTGGCCAATTTGGGCTGTGGCGCTGAACCGGTGGCCAATTTGGGCATTGGCGCTGGGCTGGCGGCCATCTTGGGCTGTGGCGCTGGAAAAGTGGCCAATTTGGGCATTGGCGCTGGGTTAGCGGCCATCTTGTGCTGTGGCGCTTGGCTGTTAGCCATCCTGGGCAGTGGTGCTGGACTGGTGGCCATCTTGGGTTGTGGCGCTTGGCTGGTTGCCATCCTGGGCAGTGGTGCTGGGCTGACGACCACCCCGCCGGAAGAGACCGAAGTGGCTGGGGCATCCCACCGAAGCCGATGCTGCAGGTAGCGCACGAATTCCCAGAATTCCAGTGTCTCTAACTGCGCCATCTCCTCATGAGACACTGGATCATCCAGCCCGCCATTGAAATAGTCCTTGAGGGCCGCATCGTTGTAGCCCATGCCCTCGGCCAGGGACCAGAACACCTGAGCCAGGGCACCCACTTCATTGCCCTCTTGGCGGAGGGCGATCAACCGAAGGTACTTGGTTCGCCGCTCCGCCATCTTGGCTGGGGAACGGAAAAATGACATACCGCTGGTTCCTAGTGTGACGGAGTCCTTCTGTCACGGCAGGGATCCAATGAGGCACGGAGATAGAACCAAGTGCGGGTATGATATTTATTTAAAGGGTAATCCAAAGGGGTAAACAGTCCAGGCAGGGTCAAAACCAGAATATCCAAATATACAAGACACAAAGACAAGACAAGGCAAGGCAAGGCAAGGCAAGGCAAGGCAAGGCAAGGCAAGGCAAGGCAAGGCAAGGCAAGGCAAGGCAAGGCAAGGCAAGATGACGGACATGAAATAACCTCAACATTAAACAAGGACTCCGTCCCACAGACTCAGACAGACCGGGTATAAATACACAGAAGGATAATGAGGGAACAGGAGACAGGTGGGGAACAATCAATAACTAACAAGGAGGAAGGTGACCAAATAAGGGAACAGGAAGTGATAAGGTGACAGACACCGTGAGAAAGGGGGACATCTAGTGGAAACCCAGGGACACAACCCAGACACTGTGACAGTTACTGCTTGAAATATCATGTCAATAGCAGATTAAATATAAATGATTGTTGCATAAACAGTAACCGATGTCATAAAAGAGCACATACGTAATCTGAGGCTTGAAAAGCCCAAGCAGCCAGACCACTGACTGTCACACACGTAGCCCAAACTGTGGCCTGGAAAGCAGTACCCACGAACAGGAAGGCATAGCGCCTGTCAAGCGGGCAGAGATTGATGTGACAGGTTATGGTGCTGCTGGGTATTCTCTTTCGGCACAGACAGCTGTGCTGCACTGAAGGGAGATGTGTTGTCTCTTACAGGGATGGGACACACTGGAGCCCTGCAAATTCTACTGTCAGTTTGGGTCCAAGATCGCTTATTCAGGCCATCATTTTCATTTTTATATATAATCTACTAAATGATCTTTATAGTGGAAGAAGAGTGAGTGGAAATAAAGGTTCCTTTAAGATACATAAGATGTATATATACACAATAGTCCTAAATTATAATTAGTGAAAATAAGATTTTTTTCATTCAGTGTTTTATATTTATATATATATATGAACATTATTTATTTTTCTTATTTTAGTTGAGGTGTTAGTAATTTTATGTGCTTTTGTTTTTGTAACTGCTATTTCAATTGTTTTATTATTTAAACGGAAATGTTTTAGTAATTTAAGTACTTTAACTGAAATGGATGTATTTCTATTTCTTGTTCAAGTTTTTTTTTTTTTCATCTAATATTTATATTTTATTTTATTCCACTTTTATTTTATTTTTCACAAAAATGTTATTAAACCATTTTAATCATAATTTTAGTTTTAGTTTAATTTTTTTTTGTTTTAGTTTTAGTTTTCAGCGACTAGGTTACATTGTTACAACAGTAGGTTGCGACAGTAGGTTTTTATTAATTATTAAGTGAACTGGGGTGCGTTTCCCAAAACCATAGTTGCTAACCTGTTAGCAACTTAGTTGGTTGGTAATAGGAAATGGCATTGCAAACAACAAAGTTGCTAACTTAGTTAGCAACTATGGTTTTGGGAAACGCACCCCTGATTAGTTCAAAAATGATTAAATCAAGAACGAAACAAGTTACTGACCTTAAGAGTCATTTGAATCGTTCACTCAGAAAGCCATTTTTACCTTTGCTTTATGATATTGTTGCACAAGAAGGTGTATCCCAACAGATGGGCCTAATATTTTGAGTGTCTGCTGTGGGTTTAATAAAATCTCCATCTAGCGCAAATCAAAGTTGAATAGAAAAAGTGCACAGTTGTTTTAATTCAATTCAATTCAATTCAAGTTTATTTG
Source organism: Carassius carassius (assembly GCF_963082965.1). Taxonomy (NCBI): domain Eukaryota; kingdom Metazoa; phylum Chordata; class Actinopteri; order Cypriniformes; family Cyprinidae; genus Carassius; species Carassius carassius. The sequence goes on from NC_081772.1 coordinate 5,500,579, forward strand.
TATAGCGCTTTTTACAATACAAATCATTACAAAGCAACATTACAGAAAATTTCGTTTCTACAATATTTAGTAGTAGCTTATAAGTGGTGACTGTCAGTTTGTGCACGTATGACAGGATTTTTCAGAAAAATGTATACAAGACGTAGTCAGCCAGATGATAAACCTTATTAACAGCAAATGAACTTTTTCTATACATCCCTCTTTATTCAATTTCTTTTTTAATCCATGTAACCATTTCCTTGATTTGACTAAGTTAAAAGAGGCAAAGTACCGTTATTACACTTGACCATGAAAGGCAGTTGCCTCCATCTGAAACATTTCCTTCTTTAATAATGTCTCCTAAGGATTTATAAGAATTGCAAGGACATTAAGAGTCATCAGAACAGAACTGTAAGCAAAGTATCCTTGGACTTCTTCCCACATTCATCTTTCAGTCCAGTGTTGTAATAAGTGTCTATAATGGTCAACCTAAAGCCGTATCAGCTCATACACGATTTATACATACAGTTCCTTTGTCGGCCTAGAATAGCTATTATCCCTCAGAAACCTTGAAGTAGAAGAAGGTAGTGATTTTTACAAAGCGCCACAGCATGTGCTTGGTTTCAGAAAATGGAGTCTATGGGCCTCAGAAAACATGAAAGCAAGTTCCATCACCTCTCAATTTTTTTCAAAAGTGTTTCTGGTGTCTTTGAAGCCTTTTCTAGAAGTCCATTATAAAGCAACAAAGTTGAAAGACAATTAATAGAGTAATGGGACAGTAAATTCTCTCTCTCCGGTTATTTGAAACAGAAATCTGTTATCCTCCTTGTACACTTTCAAGCTTTTTTTTCTTACAAAACACGAAGTATTTCAGAAAAGAAGATGAACTGTAAAGCTAGGGTTTGAGTATTTCGCCTTGCTGTTTTGTTATTTTTTCAATAATGATTCAAATACATTTATGAAAGACACCTGTATCTTTATTTACATGAAACACAATGCATGGCCTATTTATTTAGAAATTCATCATGAAGTGACAAAAAAAGTGACAACTCAAGTTGGAGGAAGCATAGCCTATGTATATTAAAAATAAGCAATTGTGTATTTGAGTATTGAGTGTATTTGAGGGTTTTATTTCAGCCTAAAGTCACATACAAGGTCACTTCAATTGATCAACCTATACCACGGCTTGTATTGTCAAAAAAGTTTAGAGCATTAAAAAAAACGTCTAAATGACTTGAATGAACTTCATAAAAAAAAAAAAAAATTCTGTTAAATAAGGAAATATAACCTTGCCTTTCTCCAGTAAAATCTGCCTCATTCTTCTAAATTGCTCTTTTACAAAAGGTCAAGGTCGAGGTAAACTTTACTATCCACAAGTAGGAAATTCATGTGGTCACCATTACACGCTCCATTGTTAAATAGTCTGCTACATAACAATAAAAACATAAATACAAAACATTAAATACAAAAGCATAAAAACATTTAAACATTAAAACCTAAGAAAAACAAAGACACGACAGACAAAACAATAAACATTGAAAAGAAAACATGACAAGCATGTATGGATAAATAAACTAGCTGCTTGTTGTACAGTCTAATTACTGTAGGCACAAAAGAATTGCTGTACCTTGTGTTCCTAATTTTTCTTTGCAGTAGTCTGCCACTTGACCTGTTGCTTCTTAAGAAATTCTGATGAAGAGGGTTGGTAGAATCATTTAGAATTTGTTCTATCTTTTTAAGACTAAGGTCATTGTACAATTGGGCTACAGTTAGCTGATCAACTCCAATGATCTTACTGGCTGTTTTGATTATTCGTTGCAGTTTATTCTGGTCCTTAATATACATGTTACCATAGGCACAAATAAGGCCAAATGATAAGACACTCTGCAAGAGAGCTTTGTAAAACATCTGAAGAATACAGCTGTCTACTCCAAAATGGTTAAGTTTCCTTAGAAAAAACATCCTCTTCTGTAACCTTTTGGACTTATTTTGTGCACATTCATTAAAAGTCAATTTATTATCTATTTCAACACCCAAATATGTGTATGTTGTGACCCGCTCTAGCACTACACCATTTATATTTAAGGGTGGAACTATAATTCCCTTTTTATTAAAATCTACGGTCATCTCCTTTGTTTTCTTCACATTAACCACAAGGAAATTATCTGTACACCAATTAATAAAACCCTGCACCTCCCTCTCAAAGCTCTCTAAGGATGCAATATTGGACTGTACAAAACCCACTAATGCTGTTTCATCAGCATATTTAAAAAATGTGTGGTTTGAGATGGTTGCTTGGCAGCTGTTGGTGTATAAGGTGTACAGAATAGGGGACAGAACGCACCCTTGTGGTGCCCCTGTATTTATGGCTTTTAACGATGAGACACATGAGTTAAATTTGACTTGTTGACTATGGTTCGTCAAAAAGTCAAAAATCCACAAAACTAATCTTGGGTTAACCCCAAGGTGAACCAATTTTTTTACCATCAGCTGGGGTTGGATTGTGTTGAAGGCACTGCTGAAATCTATGAACACAATCTTGACAAGAGTCTTTGGCTGTTCAAGGTGCTCATATATGTTATTTGTCAGAGTCAGCAGTGCATCTTCAACCCCTCTCCCCTCACGATATGCAAATTGGTTGGGGTCTAAGGATGGTGTGACCTCACATAAAAGCTGTTTCAAAATAATTTTTTCAAACCATTTCATTGCCGTAGATGTTAGGGCAACAGGGCGCAGGTCATTAAGTTCCCTAGGTTCATTATTTTTGGGTAGGGGCTTGATCAAAGAGTTTTTCCATAGAGAAGGAACTACACCAGTGTTTATTGACAGCTGGAACAGCCTTTGAAAGGGCTGTGCCAGCTGATCTGCGCACACCCTTAAAGTCCTGCTGCTAATACCATCAGGCCCACTAGCTTTACGGGGATTCACATGTCTGAAATAAGACTTAACATCGTCTATAGAAATATCTATATCCACACACTTCATGCTACTGATTTCTTTATAAACAAGTTCCTGTTCAGCTGTAAAATCATGAATATCAAATCTGCAATAAAAATCATTCAAGTCATTTGCCATTTCAAGTTCATTTTCCACTGCCATGAGATGCCTCTTAGGCTTGTATCCTGTGATTGCCTGTACCCCCTGCCAAGCTCTCCTAGTATCATTTCCAAAAAAGTTCTCTAATTTACGTTTATATGCTGCTTTACATTCTCTGATCATATCTTTTATGTTTTTCTGTACAGTCCTTTTCTCTTCTCTATTTCCTCCCAATTTAAACCTTTTTTTGGTTAAGAAGTTGTTTTAATTCTGGAGTTACCCAGGGCTTGTTGTTAGGAAACAGTCTTTTTGGGAATGATTGCGTCCTCGCAGAATGTTATGTAAGCGCCGCGTCGTTGACGTTTTCGGTCCCGTCGGTCACTACGTTCCAATCCGTGCGCTCTAAGCAATCTCGCAATGCCTCCGATGCGTCAGCGGTCCAGCTCTTAACCTCCACCTTTCTGACTTTCTCACGCCGCAACCTGGACACATAGGAGGAGTGTTTTTTGGCACATCGTCAAACACTTAACATCATTCCACGCTCCTATAAACCGAATTGCAATACGGCAGCGTGTTCTCAAAAGCAAAAAAGCCCGACATCAGTTTAGAAGTGTAGTCAATAGCCTATCCTTCATGTAAAAAGGGGCTACCAAGGTCTCTCACCATTCTTTCTTTGTCAGATGAAATCTCTCAGGTATTTCAGCAATCTTTTATTAATTAAAGAAAAATGCATGTCAAATACTCCAGTGGCAAATAAACACATCCAGTTCCCTTCACTTTTTACTTTCCTGTCTCTGTTCTGACTTGATAAGTCTAAGTCTTGCATTGTTGCAGCTGATTGTGTTAAATGAAATGTACAGTATGTGAGAAATGTGGTGCCAATAAGTATAAAAGACCACACAAAGTTAAGTAAAAATGTCTTCTTTGATGTAGTATGTGAGATGAAACACTAAAGAAAGAAAGAAAGAAAGAACCATTATACATTTCAGTAACATTTTAGAGTAAGCGCTTCAATTACTGACAGTAAGATGTTTCTGCCCTGTTCAGACAGGTGTAGTAACCCAAGTGTGAAAGAGACAATGCTGTACAGTCTCTGTATTACATTACAGCTCTTCATTCAAACCATCTGTCTGAGATGATTCAGTTATGAGCTGCACTTGTGCTTATGACCATAAAGGTGCCAAAATTATCTGAGCCATTAGTACTCAAACTGTTCTTGAACATAATTCTCTCATCGTACACTTTTCTGTCCAGCATCTCAGGTACATAGTACCTGCATTCATCTGTAGGCTAAATCAGATTTGGCATAACTGTATATGTTTTAATTACTACAACAGACAGTCAAACCTCACTGTTGCACTGTTTACAATTACTTTCAATTATATAATACTCTTAACTGCTTTGATACCGATTAAAATAATTCAGAATGGTTAAGTTGTCGAATAAATATATCCTACAGCACCATCTAGCGTTTAATACTAGATTTCACTGTGTAAGTACTGGAGCATTTAAGATTTATGGTCATTTTAAAGATCAAATTATGATTTAAGGTGTTACACAGGCACAGAATTTCATTTTAAATTTAAGATTCTCAATTCCATCATAACCAATAAACATTTTTTAGTTAAACTAGTTATTCTCATGCCAAGATTATGGGGCCCACGACCACGATATAAATGATCCCCATCAGCATTATACAATATAGCCTATACATACACATGTAATCTGGTAATGAGAAGAAAACGTTGTTGCATTTATTTATTTATTGGATTTAAAATAAAAAGTAATTGCAAAATTAAATGAAATAATTGTACTGACCTGTAGACTGTGTGTAGACTGATTGCTCTCCAGCAGAGAGCGCAATAGTTTTATAAGTCCAAAAGCTGCAGCTATTAAAAAAGCTTTTTTTTACATTTAATAAATTGTATTAAATTGTATATCTACAATATCATTTGCTGTGCTATATCAAATGCAAAAGTAAAAACGTGCAAAAATCTGCCCTTTTATTACAACCCGAATTCCGGAAAAGTTGGGACGTTTTTTAAATTTTAATAAAATGAAAACTAAAGGAATTTCAAATCACATGAGCCAATATTTTATTCACAATAGAACATAGATAATGTAGCAAATGTTTAAACGGAGAAATTTTACACTTTTATCCACTTAATTAGCTCATTTAAAATTTAATGCCTGCTACAGGTCTCAAAAAAGTTGGCACGGGGGCAACAAATGGCTAAAAAAGCAAGCAGTTTTGAAAAGATTCAGCTGGGAGAACATCTAGTGATTAATTAAGTTAATTGATATCAGGTCTGTAACATGATTAGCTATAAAAGCTTTGTCTTAGAGAAGCAGAGTCTCTCAGAAGTAAAGATGGGCAGAGGCTCTCCAATCTGTGAAAGACTGCGTAAAAAAATTGTGGAAAACTTTAAAAACAATGTTCCTCAACGTCAAATTGCAAAGGCTTTGCAAATCTCATCATCTACAGTGCATAACATCATCAAAAGATTCAGAGAAACTGGAGAAATCTCTGTGCGTAAGGGACAAGGCCGGAGACCTTTATTGGATGCCCATGGTCTTCGGGCTCTCAGACGACACTGCATCACTCATCGGCATGATTGTGTCAATGACATTACTAAATGGGCCCAGGAATACTTTCAGAAACCACTGTCGGTAAACACAATCCGCCGTGCCATCAGCAGATGCCAACTAAAGCTCTATTATGCAAAAAGGAAGCCATATGTGAACATGGTCCAGAAGCGCCGTCGTGTCCTGTGTGCCAAGGCTCATTTAAAATGGACTATTTCAAAGTGGAATAGTGTTTTATGGTCAGACGAGTCCAAATTTGACATTCTTGTTGGAAATCACGGACGCCGTGTCCTCCGGGCTAAAGAGGAGGGAGACCTTCCAGCATGTTATCAGCGTTCAGTTCAAAAGCCAGCATCTCTGATGGTATGGGGGTGCATAAGTGCATACGGTATGGGCAGCTTGCATGTTTTGGAAGGCTCTGTGAATGCTGAAAGGTATATAAAGGTTTTAGAGCAACATATGCTTCCCTCCAAACAACGTCTATTTCAGGGAAGGCCTCGTTTATTTCAGCAGGACAATGCAAAACCACATACTGCAGCTATAACAACAGCATGGCTTCGTCGTAGAAGAGTCCGGGTGCTAACCTGGCCTGCCTGCAGTCCAGATCTTTCACCTATAGAGAACATTTGGCGCATCATTAAACGAAAAATACGTCAAAGACGACCACGAACTCTTCAGCAGCTGGAAATCTATATAAGGCAAGAATGGGACCAAATTCCAACAGCAAAACTCCAGCAACTCATAGCCTCAATGCCCAGACGTCTTCAAACTGTTTTGAAAAGAAAAGGAGATGCTACACCATGGTAAACATGCCCCGTCCCAACTATTTTGAGACCTGTAGCAAAAATCTAAATTGAAATGAGCTCATTTTGTGCATAAAATTGTAAACTTTCTCAGTTTAAACATTTGCTATGTTATCTATGTTCTATTGTGAATAAAATATTGGCTCATGTGATTTGAAAGTCTTTTAGTTTTCATTTTATTAAAATTTAAAAAACGTCCCAACTTTTCCGGAATTCGGGTTGTACATTATCATTCATCTGATCTTTGCACAGTGCCGGTCTGCAGGGTTTTCCATAATGACAGTAATAAAACTTAATGGCCCAGGATGTTAAAGACAGGCCTGTGCTGTCCTGGCACAGATTATGTGTCATATGCTGTGGAGTCTATCAATGGCCATATGTGACTGTAAATCCACCGGTCACTTTCTGGCATTACAGCAAATAACGCTTTTATTCGGATGACTGTTTAGAAGTTTTCCTAAAACATGCTTTTCAGACTTTCTCGCTCGTTTATTTGCCATCTGACAATGTCTAAAAGTGTATACACCCACCACAGGAAAACTGTTACTGAACCAAGTCGTGAACCATATTTCAATCCACCATCTTAAGCATTTTGTGTTGCAAATTAAATTTTTACATTTTCTAAATAAAATTTTTTGTTTTGTCTGGCTATGACTGATTTCATAGCAAAAAATTCATGTATTCTAAATACACACAATTAAATCACATTATTTTACATAATTTGCTTTATCTGACGAAATTAAAGTCCTAAGCACAATAAAAATATATATTATTTACCTTGATTTTATATTGTTTTCTCCATGACATAGGCTATGTCACCTCATCTCAAGTAGCCACGCTTTCTTCTTAGTAGCTACAAGTACAACAATAATTTAATTGTTGTTTGTAGTGGAAATGACATCAAAACTTATAAATACGATATGTAATATTTCTTATAGTTCCCCCATTTTTATCACTTTAATGAAGGTATCAAGATCTATATAATCTATCTAATCCTTGTCTACATCCTGTAACAAAAAGGCAGGTAAAATTTTAAGTGTATGCTCACTTTTTGGTATTTTTTTGGTATACTTTTTTATGTTTTGTAGGAAAGATTGTTTTGTTTGTTGCTATGTGATCGGTTTAATTTGTTACCACTAATTTATCCTTTTATTTGTAATTGTTTTGTTGTTGTTATTTTTATTATTATTATTATCATCATCATCATCATTTCGCTCTTTCTCCTGAATTTTAAGTTGCTATGTATTGTTTTGCTATCCATGAACCCCTGGCTCAATTCCTTGGCATATGTTTTTTTTTTCACATTGTTTTCCGTAAGCAAGTTTAATGAAAAAAATAAAAAACACACACACTTATAGCCTATATATACATTTCTTATAGTTTAGAATCATTGATTTTCTTCTTCTTCTTATTATTATTATTATTATTATGTAATATATAATTTTTTTTACGATTACAATTCTGGGTCCGGGGGACAAGAGTAAAACATTTGAAGAATAGTAAAATAATAATAATAATAATAATATAACATAATGAAATAGGGAAAATGTGACGTAGGTTTAGGTTAGGACGAAAATGAAACGTTGAAATCTAATAGTAATAATCTAATAAAAAATCGAGTCTTGAGGCATAAAAGTGACTGAAGCTGGAGAACGCCGGTTATGTATCGCTTATATCTCCATTAAGTATCTCTTTGTATCCATACCATATAACTCACTATCTGTACCCTAACCGCCTGACACAAGCCAGACCTGTACGACTGGTCTAGTAACCGCTTGGTGACGCCTGTGGCAGAAACACGGAAGAAGAAGAGTTTATTCAAGGCGTTTGGGGATTCGCGCGGATACATGTACGCGAGTTTCTCCCGGTATCCTCTCGTGACGATTCTCCAATGCGCCCTCGCGTTTTACTCTCATTCGCAGCGGTTTTAAACGGAGATGCCTGGAAACACATTACTGCATGGACTGATTCTCTTATGTTCAATTCACCCGCTTGTGCTCGCCGAAAAACCGGGTAAGCGAACAAAAACACGACAGATGATCGGAAACAAAAGGGGCTGTTTGCTGAGGCGTCAGAGGTTACTGGTGGAGGACTTTGTAGTTGTTTGCATATAGCGTGCCTTTATATCATTATAAGTAGACGTGCAGCTTGTTCTAAGGAGATATAATGCTTCAAACTTTGTTACACGAGTTCCAGGTTGATCCTTTAAACTCTTGAGCTCTGTGAGTTTGACTTATCATTGTAGAAATAGTCTTGGATTACAGTTTAACCAGGACATATGTTTGTGTTTAGCGTACATACCGTCTTGTGTTCAGGAACAGTGACTTACTTGTTCCATGTTTCTCCATGAAACTGTAGAATTGCTTCCAACTCTTAGACTGGAGATTTAATACCTAAAAAGTTCATATAATTAGTAGTTAAGATATTTGGTATCATTAGAAAATGTGCTGACTGTGTTGTAACAGCAGTTGACACAACATGCTGGAGCAGTCTGTCCATGAGGACAACTCTCCCTCGAATCACTCTCACAGTGTGGGACTGGATTGCAGTCAGAGAGTGCTTGGATGGTCAAAGCAGCATCTGATCTTTAGTGTGGAAACACATCACTTTTAGGATGTCATTGCTGCACTGAGGTCTTTTTACTGCTGGGATATTTGTATTAATTCTGCATTTGACCATATCCAAAGTAGCTGGTGTGCACACATTGAGACAAAACAACTGGAAAAACCTTTAGTTGTTAAAGATATAGTACAGCCAAAAGTGAAAATGTTTTTATTCACTTTTAAGACTTTTATTACTTTCCTTCGTGGATCACAAATAGAGACATTTTGAAGGGTTCTACTGGTTGATGGAGGTTTTCAAGCTTTGAAGCAACATATAAAAGTATCCATATGACCCGTGCACTATAATTCCACGTTTTTTAAACCATATATTAGCTAAATATATTAGCTAAACAGACCGAAGTATAAGTTAAACATCTTCACATCTGCACTAGCTATCCATGTCAGTTTCATGAGAGAAGTTGGTATATGTCTGATCTTTCCAATGAATTGGTTGATTTACCTTAATGCATTCGGCAGAAGCTCTCATTAAAAGGGTTATTTCACCCGAAAATAAAATTGACATGATTTACTTACCCATATGATGTTACGAACCCATAAGACTTTGGTTCATCTTTGAAACACAAATTTTTCATAATAGTTTTGGAAAAGTTGTCATAAAATGAGTCCACATGAATTGAGCGCTTTGATTCAAGTTTTGTGAAGAGATATAATTTCTTAATGTGATGAACAGATTTATAACCTAATTGAATCTTTAAAAGTTTGGGTACCTTGACTTTAAGTGGAGGGACAGAAACCTCTCAGGTTTCATTAAAAATATCTTTGTGTTTTTTAGATGAATGAAATTCGTAAGAGTATAAAACGACATAACAGTGAGCAAACGATGAAAGACTTTTCTTTTCTTTAGTGAACTATCCTTTTAAAAGTATACATCTTATTGGAATCAAACCCATTGGCATTGCTCTACTGTTTAAGCTGCAGGAATGCTTAATGATTTAGTTAACTCACTAAAGCAGTCCACTTATGTTACCTTTTTGAAATTTGTTTTAATCTAGAAAGCTGTAGTACCCTCAAGCTCTAGTTGGATAGATAAGGGAGTGCTTCTTTACTGTATGGTAACACTTCCCTTGACGTGTTATTTCTATTTGTATTATGTTATTATTGCTTTAACATAAATACTGACAGTATTTTTGCTAAACATCACATTTTTGATTGTACACTCTTAAATATAAAGGTTCTTTATTGGCATCAATGGTTCCATGAAGAACGTTTAACATCCATGGAAGCTTTCCATTACACAAAAGGTTCTTTATAGTGATAAAGGGTCTATAGATTTATCAAATGTTTTTTACATAAGAAAAAAAGAGTTATTTTATGAACTGTCCGCTGAAAGTTTCTTTGGGGTTATTCTACGGCATTGCTGCAAAACCACAGGCTAAATGGAATATCCTCAACTAGTGTGTGAACCCTTATTTGGTGCATGTTAGGAGACAGTCGGATTGTCTGTACATGCAGAACCCTCTGTTGTGAATATTTGTCTTCCTCCCCGGGGCAGACGATGGCCAGGTGTTCCTCAACATGCTGAAAGAGCTGGTTTTGAAGCTCTCTTGTGTTCTTTTCTGTTGGAATGAATGGAAAAGAGAGCTAAAACCGCTTTTGGTCATTTTAAATAAATGTTATTGTTAGCTAATCTTGAATATTCTTCAAGGGAAGACACTACAGGCTAAAACATGTTTTTTTTCATAAACCGGTCAATTTTGAGATTTGGCTTTTCATAACATGTTGTTTCAGACTAGTTTAAAGAAAACATCCAAAATACATTAAGTATTTTATTGTGCTTTATCTGTTTGCTTCTGTATATTTCAATTACACTGAGACAGAATTCTTACCCAGCTTTACCATTTTATTCCTATATTCTGAAGGTGTTTACAGAGCAGTTTGTTCATATTGAATTAGGCTGATTTAAAAAATAATAATAATAATAATAATTAAATAACTAAAAACGTTGTGAAAGTTTATATTTTTCTGGCTGATGACAGTATTTTCTGATTCTGGAATATAAAAAGAGAAATATTGCCTCCGTAAACCCCATTGCCTCTAATTTGCAACAAATTTGAAACCAATTTTGATCCTGGTTTCATCCAGTGTTCAGATTTCTTTTCTGTAAATATATGAAAATGATTGCATATTTTAACATAAAATTTAAGAAAGCTTGTAATACAAAAAGGTTTTTTACCCTGTTCGCTTGGGCTGTCTTGCCTTGAAAGTGTAGTTGTAGATTTTAATTTGTTTGCATGGTCATGATTAATGTGATGTTATTCCTCCACCACCACTAAGGTTTCCGCCCATTCGTTTTTTGGGGGGGTTTTTGCACCGACCCAACCCTACATCTGGATGGAGCTCAGATGCCACCACAAAGGCCACTGTGTGTCTGCCAGTATTTTGCACTGACGTAATACCATGTAAGGTCAAAGAAAGCACTTCTGGTTAGTGCAGCCGAATGTTCCCTTAGAAACACACCGGAGCTATTTATAGCATTGGTCCTGTTTCATTCCTAGTGTCATTTAAGAATGGCGTCAAAGTCACAAAACTCTGGGGTCTCAGAGTCTGTTATGCGCATACATCAGCGCCAAGTTCTTGCCTGGCTGCTGGAGACTCAGCTGTCTGGAAGGAAAGGAGTTGATGGTGCCATCACAGGTGTGAGTGCCTTTACTGTGGGAGACAGTGGCGTAACGGAGCCTTAACATATCAGTGAACAGTAATGTTCTTGACAATACTTGCACGAATGCTCATATATTCAGCGTGGGAGCTCTTTGCCCGAGGATCATCCATAAGACTTGTGTCCGGCAGCTGATGGTTTCTAACACCACCTTTGTCACTGATCAATGAGCATATGTGAGGATTGAACATTGTATTTCCTCTGTAATAAGGGTGCTGTATCAGCTTTTAATTACAAAACTTATACTTAGATCTAATTTGAGACTTCTTCTGGTGTTTTGACTTGTCTTAGGGTCATTTACATGTTGAAACAATTAGTAAATTCAACTTTCTGCTGGCTGATATAGTATTATTTGGTTTACATTAGGTTGGCGTGCTTTGGCTTGTTTGGTTTCAAGTAATCTTTTGTTGCAACAGAATCAGCCATTCTTGTGCATTTGAAGTCTTTTGGTATCTACAATGAGTTTAATGAGTCTGGGGCTTGAATCAATATTATTTGATCTTTTAAAGTTAAGGAATGAGCTTTCAAAGCTTTAATTTAAGGTCATTTCTTTGATTTTGTCCAAGCCATCAGCCACAGGTGATATCTCTGACTATCGTAGATAAACAAAGATATTGTCTATCGTCACAACCCTAAGGCTGATTTGTTTCTCAAGAAAAATTTCTTATTATTATCAAAGTTGCAAACAGTTGTGCTGCATAGTATTTTTGTGGAAATCATGATGCATTATTTTTAAGATCCTGAATGGAAAGTTCAGACACGCAGCATTTATTTGAAATGAATTGTTCTGTAACCTTATAAATGTCTTTACTACCACTTTTGATCAATTTAATGCATCCTCACTATACGTAATGTCTTAATATACAAATTTTTCTGACCTCATACCTTTGAATTGTAATCTAATATGTTGTACATGTAAACGCAGTCAATGATTGTCTTTAATTTGAGCATAAAAATACACTTTAGTTTTTGCAACAAACTCTCATTTTTCTTTGACAGATGATGGCTGTGGTCATTATGTCCTTGGGCAAGAGAGTGGTGTCCTTTCCTCCGTGAACTACCCAGGAACTTACCCCAACAACTCCTGGTGTGAATGGCGAATCCGCGTACCCATTGGCCACACTATTGTCCTCAAGTTTGGAGACCTGAACATGGAGAAGAAGGACTGTGAGTCTGACTATTTGAAGGTTCTAAAAGGATCATATGGGGCAGAAATCGGTGAGCTCTTTGAATCAGTCATGTGTTGTACATGGTGCATACATAATATGTTGTTTTCTCAGCCATTATCTAGTCTTTCCCTAGTGGTCAATAGATCCTCCATTGGGGTCAAACAATATATGAAAACCAGATGTTCTCAGTTGCATCTTTTGTCAGTGTATCAGGTCTTTCTTGTTTGAATAATGAAAAAAGTTGTTTTTGTCTTAGTGGTTTTCTTGAAGCTTTAGTGCATTTCTCAAGAAGAACTGTCTTGCTGCTCAGGAATGTTAGACTAAAGGACATTTTGACAGCTGCATTTGAATTTAAATTCGAAGTGTGGCAACAAACCTAATGTGTATTTTCAGACAGGTTTCCCAAACAACCTTTGGTTGGACAAACAGGTACAGTCCTGCCCCAAACTGATACCATTGGTTGAGCCAATGTTGCTGAGTGGGGCTGAATGCTGTAGGAAAAACTGCTGTATTTATAAATCTAATTTGAGTCTGGTTGTACTTGTGCTGTCATATTGTGATATAGTTGATCATATGATCTTTAGTCAGTTTAAACTTCTCTAGATCACATTACTGTGAGTAAACCTGAGTAAAGCGCTGTAAATCAGAATGCTCTCATGAGTCGGCACCAGTCACACATTGATAAGTTTACTGTAACCACAGAAGTCAGTGTGTCAGAGGATAGAGGTTATGGTGAAATGTTTCTTATTCTTCCTGTTTCCTGAAGGATATTGTCACTTGTAATCAACCATTTCTGATAATTTTCTTTTTCAAATGAGCTTGCTGTTTTTGCACTATATTGGCATAAGTGTATGAGAGTTGAGGATTTATTTCTTTTTTTAATTGACCCTTTGCAAAGACCCGTCCTCCTTCGTTATGTCCGACAAGCCATGGCACTCGCGCAACACATCATGTGCTCATGCAGTGAAAAATACATTGTGGAGCAAAGAGGAAACTGATAACGCACTGACAGACAACAGAGCAGGTTACTTTTGGTATAAAACAAAGTCTCAACTTTCAAACTTTGTCATTTTGTAATAAATTCAAACAATAAAGACTGTTTTGTGGCTCTTTAACTCTTTTTTTTGAAAAAAGTTGCTAGCCACCATCAGCATTTTTGTTCATTTTCACTAAAATGTCATGGCCCCCAGAATATTTTGTTTTATATGTATCTGAACATGCAATACATCAAAATAAAGAACAGAGCCTCTCCTTTTTAAAAAAATCATCATTTTGAGCAAAATCACGTTTTTATCAAATACTACATCTGGATAATATTCAGTAGGATGATCAAAACAAAGATGCAGTAGATCGCTTCCATCAACACCCCAAAATTTGCACAGTGCTTTGCCACTTCCTGGATCGACATTTCACTCGGTAACATTAGGCAGTTTTCTTTTATATGCCGTTTATTGTCGATAATTGCATTGTTTTTCATATGCATATACATACATTACATTTACATTTATTCATGTAGCAGACGCTATTATACAAAGCGACTTACAAATGAGGACAGTGGAAGCAATCAAAAACAACAAAAAGAGCAATGATATATAAGTGCTATAACAAGTCTCAGTTAGGTTAAGACAGTACACGTAGCATGGGATTTTAAATAATATAATAAATTAAAATAAAACAGAATAAAAAAAGAATAGAGCAAGTGTTAGAGGTTTTTACACACACACACACACACACACACACACACACAATTGCATAATAAATGAAAAGAAAATATAATACAAAAAGATTAGAAAGGTAGTTATATATACTTTTTAAGAATAGAATTAGAATAGTGAGTGCTAAAGTTAGAGGGTCAAATAAAGATGGAAGAGATGGGTTTTGAGTCGATTCTTGAAGATGGCTAAGGACTCATCTGCTCGGATTGAGTTGGGGAGGTCATTCCACCAGGAGCGAACATTTAATTTAAAAGTCCGTAAAAGTGACTTTGTGCTTCTTTGGCATGGCATACATACATACGAGATCATTCGTTTCTGCATCTTCCTTGCATGTGTTTTTGATCGGCACATTCTAGACTCATTCAGGAGATGCATAATAGTGCCCCCGTATGTGTAACAGTGAGAACACAGAAATCTGGAGAATTCTGTGTTTGGCAGAGAAAGAGTTAATGTGTTGGGATAGATTGTGTAAGTCCCAGTTCTAGCGGCACGTGAATCGATCATCTCTTCCTCTTTACTAGTTATAGCACAAAATAAACATGGATAAGCATCAGATAGTATCTTGTTTCAACCGCGGAAAGACTTCAGTACACACCATTTTTCGAGTTCAAGTCCACACACTTTTAGCTTAGCTTAGATCATTAAATCTGATTATACCGTTAGCATTTCCCACAATATTGACCAAAGAGTTTTTATATTTTTTTCTCATTTAAAACTCAATTCTTCTGTAGTTACATTGTGTACTAAGAAAATAGTTGCAATTTTCTAGGCTGATTTGGCTAGGAACTAACAATACTTTCATTCTGGCGTAATAATCAAGGGACTTTGCTGCTGTACCATAGGTGCAGCAGGCGCAATGATATTACACAGTGCCTGAAAATAGTCCCAAGCAACTCTGCAATTGCTGCAACTACAGTCGTGGCCAAAAGTTTTGAGAATTACATAAATATTAGTTTTCAAAAAGTTTGCTGCTAAACTGCTTTTAGATCTTTGTTTCAGTTGTTTCTGTGATGTACTGAAATATAATTACAAGCACTTCATACGTTTCAAAGGCTTTTATCGACAATTACATGACATTTATGCAAAGAGTCAGTATTTGCAGTGTTGGCCCTTCTTTTTCAGGACCTCTGCAATTCGACTGGGCATGCTCTCAATCAACTTCTGGGCCAAATCCTGACCGAAAGCAACCCATTCTTTCAGAATCACTTCTTGGAGTTTGTCAGAATTAGTGGGTTTTTGTTTGTCCACCCGCCTCTTGAGGATTGACCACAAGTTCTCAATGGGATTAAGATCTGGGGAGTTTTCAGGCCTTGGACCCAAAATTTCAACATTCTGGTCCCCGAGCCACTTAGTTATCACTTTTGCCTTATGGCACGGTGCTCCATCGTGCTGGAAAATGCATTGTTCTTCACCAAACTGTTGTTGGATTGTTGGAAGAAGTTGCTGTTGGAGGGTGTTTTGGTACCATTCTTTATTCATGGCTGTGTTTTTGGGCAGAATTGTGAGTGAGCCCACTCCCTTGGATGAGAAGCAACCCCACACATGAATGGTGTCAGGATGCTTTACTGTTGGCATGATACAGGACTGATGATAGCGCTCACCTTTTCTTCTCCGGACAAGCCTTTTTCCAGATGCCTCAAACAATCGGAAAGGGGCTTCATCGGAGAATATGACTTTGCCCCAGTCCTCAGCAGTCCATTCACTATACTTTCTGCAGAAGATCAATCTGTCCCTGATGTTGAGATGGAGAGAAGTGGCTTCTTTGCTGCCCTTCTTGACACCAGGCCATCTTCCAAAAGTCTTGGCCTCACTGTGCGTGAAGATGCGCTCACACCTGCCTGCTGCCATTCCTGAGCAAGCTCTGCACTGGTGGCACTCCGATCCCGCAGCTGAATCCTCTTTAGGATACCATCCTGGCGCTTGCTGGACTTTCTTGGACGCCCTGAAGCCTTCTTTACAAGAATTGAACATCTTTCCTTCAAGTTCTTGATGATCCTATAAATTGTTGATTTAGGTGCAATCTTAGTAGCCACAATATCCTTGCCTGTGAAGCCATTTTTATGCAACGCAATGATGGCTGCACGCGTTTCTTTGCAGGTCACCATGGTTAACAATTGAAGAACAATGATTTCAAGCATCACCCTCCTTTTAACATGTCAAGTCTGCCATTCTAACCCAATCAGCCTGACATAATGATCTCCAGCCTTGTGCTCGTCAACATTGTCACCTGAGTTAACAAGACGATTCCTGAAATGATCTCAGCAGGTCCTTTAATGACAGCACTGAAATGCAGTGGAAAGGTTTTTTTGGGATTAAGTTAATTTTCATGGCAAAGAAGGACTATGCAATTCATCTGATCACTCTTCATAACATTCTGGAGTATATGCAAATTGCTATTATAAAAACTTAAGCAGCAACTTTTCCAATTTCCAATATTTATGTAATTCTCAAAACTTTTGGCCACGACTGTACACAAACTAGCTGGGGACTATTTTCAGGTGCTGCATAATATCACTACACCTGCTGCATCCATGGTACCCATCAAAACTCTTTGGTCATTTTTGAGCGAGATGCTAACAGTCTAATCAGATCCAATTGTCTATGCTAAGCTAAGCGAGCTACCGCCAGACCTGGAGATAGGCTGAATGGATTCGAAAACGGTAAAACTCAACTGTTTAACTCTAGGGGAGTTGGAAAATGAGTAGTGAAAATACACTATATCTGGTTCCAACCAAGCCAACCCTTTAACCACAAATGCTGTTATGGTGTCCGAGTCGACCCTCAGCCACATCCACTGATCAAAGCGTCCTGCAGCAGGATGGCTGGAATTCCATTCTGAGTGATTCTTAAACAGCAGTTGAGTGATGTTGGATGACTAAAGCTTTGTGTTGGTGCAGAGTTTGACAGTTTTGCCATTCACACCTCTTGGTGTGTTGACCCTTTGGTCAAATGTTTTACAGATTAAAGTGTTATGATAATCATCAGAGCTGATCAAAATCTCATCAGTGTTCAGGGTGTTATCCTTCATCAGTAGACAAGTCATACTTTCCAGAAACACACTATTTCAGCCTTTTTGGTGTCATAAGTGACTTTTACACCATTTATTTATGTTTTTTTATAATTTTATTTGGCACTTGGCAGGTGTTAATTTTCATTCATATTACTAATAACTCAATATGAATCTAATTCCTTATCTAGGGTTAAATTTCATTAAGTTTAATCAATTTACTTGCATTTCGTCTAGTTTCCTGGGAGTACTGTGGTGGTCTGATGCCCAAGCCTGCACCGATTCACACGGACTCCAGCGAACTGACCGTTCGCTTTCGTAGCAGCCAGCATATATCTGGAAGAGGATTCCTGCTTTCATACTCCACAGAAAACCACAAAGGTATCCTTATTTTAAAAAAAGTGTGTATAATCTAATGACAACATTGTACATATGTCTTCCTGTCTCTTGGCTGACCCTCATATTAACCGACGTATGATAGCCCCATGTCGTGGCTTGCCCCCTTCCCTCATCTGGATGCTTAAAGATCCTAGGATGGTTTTTTTATGACTTTGTTGAACAAAGCAAAGCAATGTTAAAAGAATATTTGATCTTAAAAAGAGAATTATATCATAATATACTTCAAAATTTGTGTGGAAAATGCTCTCTCACTCTATGCTTCAGTCCTATACATGGAAGTGCAGGAAGTGGGTCTGTCATCCTGTTGTGATGCTCATGTCCTGTTGTTCTTGATGTTGTTTTTGAGTTGGGGGCCTGTTTCCTTTCTGGAGACACTTCACATCTGCTCCATTTTTACCCTCATTGTGTGGCCTCCTCTGCTTTCCTCCTCAGAGCTGCTGACATGCTTGGACAGAGGCAGTCATTTCCCGGTGTCTAAGTACAGGTGAGAATATGTCTGTAGGATAGAGAAGCCAGGAAAATGTTACACCTACACAAGCTGGCTGATAAAGCTTCATATTTTTTTCAGTCTTATAAAAAAGTGTGCGGGTCAAAGACAAAAGATTTTTTTGATCTAGAAAAAGTATGAAGTTTGTTGATTCGTTTTAACCAGGGCTTGAAAACGAAAAAAAAAAATTCAATCGGTTCACTCTGAGCAGAATCGATATATTAATGTTTCTGTTCTGCGTTCCTCTGATGTTATTACCATTCCGAAACCGGTTCAGGTGGAAGAAAAACTGGTTAATAACGTTATTTTTTAAAAAAAAAAATTATTATTTGCCTATAATTTGCCTAATAATAATACAATAATAATAAAGTATAGTGTTTTCTTTACTCAAAAAGAAATAAATAGAGATCTAACGCTTAGTCACAGCCAATACAGCATCATCTTTTCTAGATTTTGGCCAAATGTAAGATAAAAAAAATCTATCAACACTTTAAAGACATCAAACTATTTTTAGATATTTAAAAATGTTTGCTGCATTGTAAAAAAAAAAAAAAAAACTTGCATAAGATTGCGTTTTGAGAGTGAAAAAAAAAAAAACCTTAAGTCAAGGCTCACATCGCATTTTATTAGCCCTATTTCTTCCGAAATAATGAAGGCTAAAATGCCTGTAACTGGTCTAATCTAAAATGTTTAAAACACTATAAAAACAGTTATTAGTTTATCTCCAAAGCAAATCCTCTAAAGTTATAGGCTATAAAAACGTCAATCCAAAAACAAATTAAAGATGAAGCTGATGCCTACCTCTCTCATTCGGCAGAAATCCAAATGTTTCCATGTTCCCAACATATCTGGATGCTAAAATGTTATTTATTATATAGCGTTTGTACTTTCAGTTATTATTATTTAAAATAATCTTGTCGGTTAACGGTTGTTGGTTAGGAAAAATAACGAAATTAACATCCCTAGTCAGTAATGTCTCAGTGAAAAGAATATAGAATAATAGTTACTGTATAATAAGTAACGCTGTATTTGCGTCCGAAAGTCGGACTCCAAATTTCATTCTAAGAATTACTTTGAGGTTAATACAGCAAATGAAAATTGTTCAGCTTACGGTAAATTTGAGAAGCTCCGCTAGTCTATTAAGACATTGCAATTGCATAAATTAATATTAGTTTCAAAGATAATTACAATTACATCAATTACAAATTATGCAGTTTCTTTTTGCGTCATCACAACATTTCGGCCGTGTTGTTTCGGTGATAAAAGTCTATCGGCCGAAAACCGAAAATGCACTTTTGGGCCATTTTCGGCCGAACATCTTCAGTGGCCGAATAATCGGTGCATCCCTTATATATACTTATACTTTTTTATCAAAAAAATTATACTTTTTTTTATTAAACTTATACTTTTACCCCCGGTTTCAGAGACAAGGCTTAAGCCTAGTCCTAGACTAAAATGTAAATCAGCTGTTTCAGCTGAAAGAAACTGACACTGATTGATCTTTAAAACATCTCGGTGCCTTTGTTTTGTCTTAAGATGGACACCAGTAATGCTATTTTCTATGGTATGTTTATAAAAATTACTTAAACATCCTAATTGAACTATGGCTTAATCCTGGTTTAGGCTAAACCCTGTCTATGAAACTGGGCCTTAAAGTATAAGTTTATATATATATTTATACATATATAAACATACTTTTTTTAGAGAGAAAAAAAAGATCATTTCATTCAGAAATACACATTATATATATATATATATATATATATATATATATATATATATATATATATATTACGCGTAGTGTATATTAACCATGCAGCAAACCTTTTTAAATATTTTTATAATTTACTGAAAATAAATAAATGACTTTTTAAACTGTTTAACTGATTGTTAATCGGTCTAAATTAGCTGATACAGTTTGCTGCATTCATGCACTCAGAAACCGGTGACTGTGAACGAATCAGCAGAGCTTGTACAAACTTTTGTCATCGTTAAATCTTTAACGATGTTTCAAAATGTCAAAATTGGGTTGCGCATCTATCTGTGCATGATGATGTCCAATGCCATCGGCGAGCAGAGCTTCTTAGAGTTGGGAATAATCATAAGAGAGCCGCGGTCCTCAGTTGGGCAGGAAAGGTTAAGCATGCTGGCGCTTGAGTTTCGAATGCACATGCACCAACGCCAAGAAAAAATAGGCCATTTTTGCGCTCCGTCATCAGGCCTAATTTGGTCTTAATCCAACCCTGAAGGCGGTGCATTGCCATTGAGATTTACCTATGAGGAGTTCACAGCTGAGCGGACATTTCACTCGTTGGCTTCAGCACATTTGCGTATGCCATACTGCTGGAATTCATGAATTGGTTGACAGCAAATTTTAAATATTAAATGGAATGATAAAATAACGTTATTAACCGGTTAATGGCCATTTCAATTTTTCGATTCTGTTCGGAACTATAAAATTTGATTTCGTTTCTGTTTCTGGTTCTGGTTCTGTTCCTGTCAAAATTTCATTTTTTTCCGGTTTTCGTTTTCGTTCCTTGAACCGGTTCAGAGCCCTGGTTTTAACATTAATATATCTGCTCACTGAATGACGATGGAACATTATTTCACCCATATTTTGCTAATTAATTTTCACAAAAGTTAATTTAAACATTAAAGTACACAATTTATTAGCATTTAATGTTTTCCATGTATATAAAAATAGTTTTTTTTATTTTTTTATTTGATGCAAACACCAAAATGGGATGTCTCATCTTTGACCCAATTATTATTATTACAACTATTATTATTGTTTATTTTATGATTATAAATTAGAGTTTAAATTTAGAATATTTTTTATAATTGGAATGAGGTATGTGAAAGCACTCTTAATGTAAATAAAAGTAAAATCGAATTTAAATCATCACAAAAGCACAAATATACATGAATATATACATAGATTTATTGAGAATATTCAATATGTAATGCTCAGACCACTCTACAGCTATTCAATTTAAATATATCTAATCTACAAGACATTAAATAAAAAAAAATAACTCTAGGTAATAGTCACAGTTTTTCATTCATGCTTATAATTTTAGAATCTCACTCAGCATTATCTCTCCCGAGCCGTCGGCTATAATTAACTGACATGCTGTAAGCAGATCTTTCTCTTTGTTCTCAGCCCGTGTAGGAAGTACTGTCCAGCCGGATGTGCAGCGGTGACAGGAGACGTGTCTGGGGACATTTCCCTGGGCTACAGACATGTGAGTAGCGTCTCATTGTTTTCCTCAGGTGTGGCTAGCATGTCACAGCTCATTCCGCATCTGCGGGAGATTGTTAGGCAAGTTTATTTACATGGACGACATGCAGCCAAGCAGATGCTCAGTGGGGCTCTTCCTGAAGAGGTTTCAGATGCAGCGGCTCGGACAGGAAAAGCAGCTTCTCTAAGCAGATTTTCCCACAGGTGCTCAGGCCTCTAGGGCCTTCACGGGGAATGTTAAGCAGGCCAGCAGTCGGGGGTGGAATGCACTAATGGCTCGTCCCATTGTCTGACACCCATTTGTTGTGACAGGGCTTGTGTGTGTGTGTGTGTGGACACACTGAGGATACGCGGTGACAAATCATTTGTGCTGCCCACATTGTTCTCCCTGGTCACTTTATAGTGGGCAGTGAACTCAGAATGAAAGGCGTTTATGTAATTGTGCAAACCTGTCCAGCGAATCGGAGTAGGAGATTTGGGTTATGCAAAGGATTAACCAAGCAGCAACGGATAGTTTGATGTGGAGAGAATCATGTGCTTGGGCTTTGAGCTGTAACTCAAGTTAAGGGCCTTTCTGAAGGCTTAGCATTGTGGTAAAATCTCTTCCTGTTTGTGAAATCTAAGCTGGCCAAGCTTTGTGTGTGTCACAGCATTAATTTTTTGAGGGTAATTGAAAGGTTCTTTTCATTTGAATCAGATGTTTGTTGCATGAGTGTAGCTGAACCTCTTAAAGCAAAAATGAAGTCTGAGACATTGAGTGAAAATAGTTCTATTTTGCAGTTTTCTAATTTAATGTAGTAGGTTTTTTTTTTCTTATACAAGTTCTTATATTATCAGCTGGATTTGAGAACGAAATTCCCAAAAGCATTTTTTGTGTCATGTAATAAAATCTGACTTTTCAGCTGCTTCTTTTTGTACTTTAAAATGTGGTTTAAAGAGTTTTGGACCCCAACAATCATATAAAAAATAAGCTAAAATGGAAATATCAAAGTAGTTAATAATTTTTACACCAGTTGCTACATATGAGAAACATACTGTTTTTTTTGTAATTAAAAGTTCAAAATAAAAAAAATAGAATTTAGGAAATGATTACAACAGAAATAAACTAAAAGATTTAAAACAGAAAGAAACTGGAAAGTGCACATTCTGATTGTGGGAAAAATCCAGTCTATCAGAGCGTGACTATCTCTCTGTATTGTATTTTACTAATGATACATTTCCATGGACTAACCTGATGGTAGGAGGAACGCTTTCTGCTTTAAGTTGCCCTAACCCCCATCACGGATCACAGATTTTCAAGAAAGACAACAGACACACGGCTCCAGGCTCAACACTCACAAAACAGGGTCTTAACCAGCAATGGAGGACAAAGGGGCGCATTTCAACCCTGCTGCTGTCTGCTTTGATATGTGAGCGTGGTGGGCTTTGGAAAGAGCCAGAGCAATTGATTACTTCACATTGGCTTTTGTGTAGGTTGGGTGGAGCAGTGGACTCTGGGATTACAGACAGATAATGCCAGCACAGTAAGGGTCTGCCCTCCAAAACCATTCAGCAGTCACTCCAACACACACACACACAGACACACATTGATTCATTATTTTGCCACCTTAACCATAGGTTCATCAATACTTTGAAAAACTGAATGAATCGACTGAATGAATAAACTGAATGAAATCTGTTAAATCTGTTAGTAAAAAATCATTTTATTCAGCAAAGACAAATGAAATTGATCAAAAAGAACATTAAAGATATAAACAAAAAATACATATATCAGGAGAAAACAGTCTTATCAAAACTAGAAGTGCAAAGTGGCAATTACCAACATTTCTCCTTAAAAATCCTATTCTTTAAACACAGCTATGGCAGTTATATGAGTAATTATGATAAATAATTTACATTTAGCCGAGGCTAAGGGATGTTGCATTACATTACTGCCATGTTGGAAATATATATATAATTATTATTATTATTATTTTTTGTTTGTTTGGTTTTGTTTTTTAACATAGGGTAGTAAGAAACCAGCACACTCTAGCAACCACATAGAGCACCCAGAGCACTGTGGCATCGCAGTAGTGTTTTGCATGGGGTAGCACAACAAAGGTAAACACTGCAGTTGTTAGATAGGGCTGTATTTATGGCCCTGACTGGAGAGGACATGTTCAGGTTAATGAAGCATCTCAGTCTGAATGCAGTGCAGCTGTTTCTGCTGATAACACACAATACGTCTTCTGTTACCTCATCACAGTAATGATTTTGCTAGTAGCTAATGGGCTCAATGTAAAACACCGGACCACCCCAGAGACCGTACACACTTTTATTTAGTTTTTCTGCCATAGTCAGTTGTTTTGCTCTTTTAGCTTTTTAAGTGGGCTTGCTTCTGGAAGTCTTTTTCTAATTAATTTTATCTTCAGCTTTAAGATTCAAAGTAAAAAGTTCTTTTAAGTTTTTTAAATGTTATAAAAAATGACTGTGTGGTAAATGTTAATGAGGAGGCAATCAACTATGCACATGGTATTTTAAAGATTTCAACATGTTTTGTGGTAATAACTTGAAAATTTGTTGTACTGATCATTCATTTAAATAACAATCGATTTTCATCATTTCTGAAAAAAAGGAAGCAAGTTTTTGTTATATTACAGATGAGCAAGTGAGAAGTGGAATAATCTAGATAAGAAACATCTGCATTTAGATAACATGCATGTGCTGTCAGGGTCAAAGCTCAGTGTTGCTCAACACATTCAAATTGTCATAATGTGACTTAAATCAGAAGATCACAGTGTTCAAATCCCATTATGACTGTTACCTTTAGAAAGGTAATTCATGCGAAGGCATTTTCTGTGACAAGGTACTAGCATTCGCTGTGGTAGATGAGGAATGTTTTCCACTGGCTGCTACAATTACTGTAATTGTTCCCTCAGAATGAAATTATAAAGCCCTTCCCAGTCTGAAATTTTTTAATTAATCTATGTTGAGACTAAAAACATGCATGTTTTATGTTGAAATGGAGGTCTGTCTTAGTAGTTATGAAATACCAGAGCAAACTGAATTGAATGCCTGTTGTAGCAGTGTTCATATGGATGTTTTATGTAGCGGAGACTGTGCTCACAACATGAAATTATGCCTATATATATATATATATATATATATATATACCAATGATTAACCACAAGCCGGTCAAAAAAATTACTCAAATCTCACGCGATACAGTTGGAGTAGGAGTTTATATGAATGTGAATCATATAAATCTCTGAGGGAAACTGACTATTTTCAGAAAAAGGTATTTTATTTTCCTCATGCCTCTGAACAATGCATATTAAAGTAGTGTTCATAAGTGCAACCCTACTTGGTTTACAGCGGTAACCCAGGAAACACTGTATCATTGCTGTTCATAAGCGCCACCTGCTGTCAATGAGTCATTCTGCGTCTCATTCTGCTCCGGTCTTCTGATCAGCGTAGCCGTTTAATTCTCTGCTGTTGCTTAAAAGTACTTATAATTGTGACTGAGTGCTTTCTATTTTCTATTTCAGACATCAGTTTTGTGTAAATCAGCGGTGCATGCTGGGGTCATCATGGACCAGTTTGGAGGACCAATCACAGTGGAGAAGCGCCGAGGGCTCAGTCACTACCCTGCGGTCAGAGCCAATGGCATCCAGTCAAAAGAGTGAGTTACTGCAGTGGTTTCTGTGGTCTTTCTCTGTGCCAGAAGCTTGAAGCCTCAGATTTTATCTGTGATACAGAATGCTTTTATGTTCTTAGGTGAGTCAGACATCAGCGTGTGGGCTTTCCCGGTACATAAAAAGGAATGAAATGTTGATGTTTACACATTTACAATTGGAGTCTATGGGGCAAATATGCAACTGTTGCCTCATCGACTTGCATCTTGAGTAGATTTCTGTCAACATATGTGTTTACTGTAAATTTGCCAGGAAAACCGTTTTTTCCAGATTACAGTTTGAGAAATGTAAATAGTCTGCCTTACAAGTTCCCCTGACAAGTCACAACATGTATTATTCCGGCACTTCATCTACTGGCTATGTCTGAATGTGACCTTGTTAGGTTCTCCAGCAGTGCAGCGGTTATTATGAAGAGGTGATTCCTGCCTTCTTTTGCGTGATGGATGGTTCAGGTACTACTTAATGTCACGGACACTCTGTCTGGACTGTTGCGGTTTCACAGATTTCTCATCAGGGAATTGGGGGGCAGGTTGAGAAAGAAATCAAGATCGCCTCTTCTTATAGTCTCTGAGGAGTGTTTGAATTGTCCATTGAGGAGTGATTTATTAGGAGGGCAACAGGCAGGTCTCTAGAGCCAGAGGTACTCTGATCTATTTAAAACCTGGTGAAGCCTAACAGAACACATGCAGATTAAGATCATTTTCTGTCTCTTTTTCACCATTTATTGATAGGAACAGTAGGAGAAAACGTGAAAAGAGGAGAAGAAGGAAGGGGAATCAGGAAATGTTGCAAGTCGGACTCAAACTAGCCAAATGACCAGCATGGCTAAATGTGTCATGTGCATGCACTAGGCCACAGCACAGATTTTAGTGCTGTTGCTAGGGTGCTAGGGAGTTACTATGCGGTTACTGGGATGTAGGCCGCTGATTGGTTTTTAATGTGTTGTAATGTTTTTTTTTTCACCAGCATGTTTCCTGTGCTGAGCCTGGTTCTCGGGCCGGGTCTCAGTTGGGCGAACTGGAAACTGTGATGGGGCAGTGTGTTCTGGGTTTTTATAAGGGCAATGCTATGCAGTAATGGGGTGTTCTGAATGGATTTTATTGTGTGGTTATATTGTTTCTGTTTGCTAGAGCATTGCTATATAGTTCCTGGGGTGTCCTGTTTGTTTTTTAGTGCATTTCTATGTGATTGCTGGGGTGTCCTGGAGATATATATAATATATAAAAAAAGTTTTTTTATTTTTTATACTAAATTATTAATTATCACTTTTATATTTCATTATATTCTTTTGATAAACCAAACTATGAGAAGTAATATTAATGTTGCTTGTCTTAGAAAGCACTTAAAAATATTAATGCATATGAATCTGGTGAAGTTGCAGTGGTGTATTAGCCATTTATTTTACAAACCAATTGATTAGTCAAACTAAATTCATCATGACCACTCTAAGGAGATTATGTTGATGATATAACAGTTTTCAGGGTTTACTTTTACCGCTTTAACTGCATAACGACAGTCAATATCAGTTCCTGTAATTACATTGCTTGGGTTTTGATCTCAGGCTTGTTTTATTGCATGCACTTAAATGGTTATTTCAGTCTAGCGACTCTGATCAGCACTTGATTCATTTTGTCCGTTGATTTTATTTGATTATATTTCTGTCACCAGCAGTTTATTGCTTGTATTCCCAGGCTTCAGACATTTTTTTTTGTTCTTGGCACACCACTCGCTATATCCTATTTCGGTTCGTTCACGCCATCGTAAACCACTTTGTACCCTGAACTCTGAAATGGTTTGCTCAGCTGCCATAAAAGTGCTGAAAAAGTAATCACATCCAGGAAGCCTGTGATAATGACAGGTTTTTAAGTAATGGCTGACAGAGATGCTATTTCCCAGCCTGTTCCTCTCTAATTACCAGCACACTGCTCTTTCCACCGCCCCAGCTGTACCCCAGTTCTCCTGTCAGAGGGGGAGATGCTGGATGCAGTGAGGGAGGTCCTCTGAATTTGGCAACACAACTGGGTTGACAATGGGAATCTCCCTCTTGGCACCCCTGAAGGCGTTACTCTCCCAAGACAGTGGCCTTAATTAATCACTGTAATAATGATCTTTTGTGTCTAAAACGCTCAATGCTCACTGATATCGTTGTTTTTTCATGTCTTTCAGTGGCTCGTTGTCTGAAACCCTCTTCACATTTGTGACAAAGGGTAAGTACTTTTGTTTTATGGTTAAATGGTGATGTAAATCGAGTACACATATTGGGGATTAGTAGGATTAATCCTATTATTTCTTGAACCATGTTGACATGATTAGTTTTTGTCACCTGCTGTTATTCCTGCTGCCACTGTGTGTTACGGTTTTGTTTGACTGGTATATTTGCATCTCTGCAAAAAAGGAAGTAGCTTAATCACTTTGTGCCGCCCCAACAGTTCGTATAAAGGAAGCCCTGTTTGCTCTTTATCAAGGTGAATGGAAGGCGTGTGAATTAGTTTTTCTTCGGCTGTTTGATTCTGGCACAGACCGGTATTATTTACCTGTGCTGATGAATGCTGATGAATCAAACTCTCACGGCGGTTGCCAAACATGTACATGTGCCAACACTTGCTCCAAAAGGTTTACTTTCCACGGTTGTGCAGGATGCTAAATGGACAATGACTCACAAATACCTGAATTTGACTCAAAGTAGTAAACAATAAAGTTTGAGAAAATAAAAATACAATAGGATGAAATCATTTCAAGGTTTTTGTGTTTAATGTATGATTATTATTGAGTTATATAAATGCAAATAATGTGTGTGTGTGTGTGTGTGTATATATATATATGTATATATGTATATGTATGTATGTCAACCCCCTAACTAGATTCTAACATTCAAAAAACAGTATGTGACACAAGGTATTAAGATGCAATTTATGAAGTTTTATGTTTTACTAAATATTCAAATATATTTACAGTGAAGTCCAGTTTTTTATTTTTTATTTTTTTTATCCTGTTTAAAAATGTAAATTAACAGTTTTCTTATTTAGAAATAAATAAATAAAACAAAGAAACATGATGTGAAATTAATAAATATTCAATACTACTTGATATTTCTAAGTAATATTGAAAGCTTTAAAAAAAAAAAAAGCTTGCTGTACTCATGAGTATGCAGAAAATCATCTTGGAATATTTTCTGACCTCATGCTGAGATTGTCCTCTTCAAGAGTTTCCTCTGCCGACATATGCTCAATGTGTGGAATGTGATGGTGTTAGCCAATTCGGGACTAAACAACAGGATGTATTGGCCCTGTTTTTCTCTCTTTAAAGAAAGTGGGGGTCTTTCCTCTCATCTTTTATTGTAATATTGTGTTCATAGCACATACGTTTCCATTTAACTGTACACACGGTTGGGTATTTTAAGAGCTCAGGGCTTCCAGTTGAGTCAGTGTATACGTAACTGTGTTTTTGCTCCACATGTGTGTTCTATTATGCCAAGCACTAGACATGAGTAGAACTAACATTACTCTCTTTTGAAGTTTTTTTTGTTGTTGTTGGTGAATTTGGAATTAATTAATTGTCTCCGTTAGGGCTGCACGATATTGGGAAAAAATGACATTGCGATATTTTATTTTTCTGCGATATATATGAAATCTAATCTAATATTTTCTTACAAACAAAAATGGGATGAGCACACTTACATTCTCATTTTAAATTATTTAAACATCGACACCATCGTGTCAATTGATTAATATGCGCGAGGGAGAGAGAGCAAGAAAGCGCTCCTGTTGTTTGAAGACAGTGAGCGTGCGGCCGGGGCTCGATCGCTCTCTCTCCCTCTGTCTCTCTCTTGTGCGCTTTCTCTCGTGCTCTCTCGATCTCTCTCGTGCTATCTCTCTCTCTCGCGCGCGCTCTCTCTCTCTCTGCCCTGTTAAACTGACAGGACTTAAAAACACATGTAAATGATAAACTTTCACTCTATGATGGTTAAACTTTGCAATTAATGCACGAATCACATTCGTCAAGGGCCGGGGAGCAGCTGGCCCATACAGTTAATGAATAACGGATCAACTACGACAGCCTACATCGCACATCCTGCGATGTGACTATCGTGGATTCGTACATCGCGATATCGATGCTTAAACGGCACATCGTGCAGCCCTAGTCAACGTAGTTGCATGTGTGGCACGAATCGCAAGATATCTGACACTTACACTACCATTCAAAAGATGTGTATATGTTTTTGAAAGAAGTCTCTCATGCTTAACAAGGCTGCATTTATTTAATAAAAAATGCAGTCATTTTGTGTAGTAATATTACAATTTAAAATGCCAGTTTTGTAATTTAATGTATTTTAAAATTTAATGTATTTCTCTGATGGCAAAGCTGAATTTTCAGCATCATTACTTTGGTCTTCAGTGTCACATGATCCTTCAGAAATTATATGCTGATTTGATGCAATGTTAAAAACAGTTGTGCTGCTAAATATTTGTGTGAATCATTTTTCTGGATTTTTGATAAAGTTCAAAAGAACAGCATTTATTTGAATTTTTTTTTTAACAATTTTCTTGTCTTTACTGTCACTTTTGGTCAATTGAATGCATCCTTGTTGAATAAAAGTTTTCTTTTTTTTGACAAAAATCTTGCAGTCCCCAAACATATAAATTGTAGTGTAAAGGTTTCATTTTAAATGTATTTCTGACCACAGAGTCTTATCTTTTACAGATTGCAGTCAACAGACTGTTCTTCAACCTGTGAGCACTGCTACAAGCTTGTCATCACACAATATCTCCACTGACGGGTCTGAAGTCGACTGGTTTTCTAACAGCACCCAACCAGGTGTCTCTGATGACCTTAACAACAACCATCCAAAATGGCTCCAGATTGACCTCGGAGAAAAGAGGAGGATGACAGGTAATACCATTAGCCTTCATAACCTGATCACATTTATATGTTTGTTTATTCTGATTGTTCGTCTCTGGGTCACCTGGCTTTGCCAGTTTCCCCTTTTTTATATCTCAGTGTGTAGAGTTGGCTTTCCCATAGTAGTTTTTCTGTACTTAAGGGAGAAATGTAATGTATTATATCAAAACAAACACGCAAACATGGCAGAAAGACCCAAAGTTGGTCCTAGAGGGTGTAATCATCCTCATAAAAGGTCTTTCTCATGACCAGTTCTGAGTGCTGAGCATTACACACTTGGAGCACATGAGCGTCCACCCCTCCCTGACCGCTAACTGGTATCTGCAAAACAGTTCCTGGTATTGCATAAAAACACAGAAAGGCCCTCTCTGTGTCCATTCATCACACATACAAACCCTCTTACAAAAGCACATTTAAATTTAGGAACACACCGGACATGCATTTATTTTGAGCATGACTGTGTGTAGACAGCACAACTGAGTTAATTTCATACAGCTCAAGGAGAAGGAGAATGCTCACCTTGTCTGCTAGAGGGTATCTGTGCTTTTGGACACAATGACCCTGAGTGAAACCGGCTCGTCTCAAAGAGGAAGCTCTGTTATTGTTGTGGTGATCACATAAAAATTTGCAAGGCTAAATAAAACTAGAGAAAAAGCATTTCTTTATCCATGGGGGTCGCCACTTTGCATTTTTCTCTGAGAAAGCTTTTGTCAACATGCATGAAAAATTCATGTTTTTTTTTTTTATTCATTGCTGTAGAGAGTAGGGGTAAATCAAAGCAACGAGCTGAAAGAAACTAGTGTTAGTGTTATATTAGAATCACCCTTAAACAAAGTAAAATCACTGTGTTGTTGAAAAGTTTGGGTCAGTAAGATTTTTATTCATTTTTTTTCACTTATTTTTTAGCAGCAGCAAATCAGCATATTAGAATGATTTCTGAAGGATCATGTGTATTTTCAATTGAAGTCAGTGATTCATCTTGCAACGCAAATGACTTGAACTTGAATAATATTCCACTATTGAGGCTCTGCCGTTATTGAGTTTCATTAGCCCCAGTTAAGATTTATGCGCGGTTGTTCGTGTGAAAGAAAGCAAGACACGTCAGTTACAATAGCATGATTGTGGTTAAATAAGATAGAAGACATCTGACACAGATGATATTTATTTTCATATTAAATATCACAACACACATTTATCATGTGCTTTCGAATATGAATATGGCTTGCACGCTTCATTTTGACAATCTAACTAAATTATTAATGAAACTACTAAAAACTAAACTGAATATTATAGCTAATTTTAAAAAATATAAATATTTAAAAATAAATAAATTTGAAACCGATATTAAAATAAAACAAATGTAAAAATGCTGAACTATAATTACCTTGCTTCTCACCAGCGTTGGTTGTCTGAGTGCTATCCCAGCAGTAATTTCCACATAGTAGGTGTGAGAACTATGGGGTTATGCATGACTCATCCAGTCAGAACCACAATTATGTATTTTATAATTTACCTTAACTGCTTGTTTAGTTATCAGTGTATTCATCTTCAGCCACAAAAAAGGGACGCCAATGTCTTTTAAATAAAAAAATAGTGCTTTGATTCTTTAGCTTTCCTGACTTTCTTTAAATAGTATCCTCAATTTGATGATGAGTAACTTCCTACCTCAACTTTCAAGTCATCACACTTCAATCTCACAGCTTCACACTTTGAATTGCTTCTTTGATCATGGTGGTGTCCTCATGCCATGATGTAGTTCATGTTGGAAAGTAATATAAGGCCTCTGGGTCTTTCTGTGTCTGCTGGGAACATGTCACTTGAGTGTTTCCCTCAGGAATGTGTTCAGGAGCTGAATGAGGCCAGACGCACTCTGAAGTCTAGTCTACATGCTGTCACATTCCTCAGCTTGCTGAGCGTTTGCATCACTGTCCTCAGGAGAATGACCTCATAAGCCTTTGAGACTAAATGTTGTGTGACTAAACATTGAAATAAACCTCCTCTTTCATAGGTATTCTGACCACAGGCTTGACTATTGCAGGCTTCGGATATTTTGTAATGAAATACAAGATCCAGTACAAAGAGAAGAGTCGCTGGCGAACATTTGTCCAGTATAATAACTCTGATGATATGGTAAGACTTTGTCTTTATATCACTACATACTCATGTTCAACACAACCCAGAAATGGCACGTAGCATCCACTATATATGGAGTATTTTGGAGTAAAATAAAATAATGTAATAATATTCATGATATTATAGTATTGTAATTGTAATAATAATAATAATAATAATATATATATATATATATATATATATATATATATATATATATATATATATAGAGAGAGAGAGAGAGAGAGAGAGAGAGAGAGAATTTTATTATTTCTTTCTTTATTGAATTGTTATAAATGTTATTTTTGGTGTACAAAGTTTTTCCCTGGCCAACAGTAGGACATAATAATATATTCTAGAGAGAGAGATTTATTTTGTTTTTACCTTGCCAAATGGCATCAAAAATTTTCTTTGAGTTTATGAAAAAAAAAAATTTCAATAATGGCACTGATCAATCACACGCAATAAGACCAGAGATGTTTAATAAGAGTAAGTAATAAAAATTCTTTAAGTGTCTGTGCATCATTCATCTGTTTTACCTCAGATCTTTGAAGGAAATACTGATAGCCTCCACCAAACACGCAACACTTTCCATCCCTCCATCGTAGCACGAAGCATTCGAGTCGTACCTCAACAGTGGCACCGGATAATCGCTATGAGAGTGCAGCTACTGGGCTGTCCTTATGTTAAACCCATCCCAGGTGCATTTCTGACACACACAGGCTTTAAACCCCCATTTTTCTCATTCAAACTGTTCACTAAACTACTGTTTCTCCCCAAGCAGTGAATTCATCATCTCTGGTAACACAGGAGGCCCAGCCTACACAGCCCATTCACAATGACATGACCAAACCAGTGGCCTCTCAGGCTGATCTTGGTATGATTTTCAGAATACAAGCTCATCACTCATTAATTATTACAGATTATGTTACAGATGTACTGGACAAATATATTTCTCCTAACCTTATTCAAATTTCAACTTAAAAAAATGTTCTCTACATTTTGTTACTTGTTGTCTTCCTCAGGGGTTTACTGTTATTAACTATAACCATAAAAAGTGAAATACTTAAAATTAACAGCTGAAGTAAAATATATAAAAAAAAATTAATTGCTTATTTTATGTCAGTTAACATTTGTCATTAAGTTGAAGTACTGGAATAATTAGAACTAAACGTAATCAAAACTATATAATAATAATTATTATTTTTATAATTATTATTAATCGCAAAGTAAAAAGTAGACCAAAATTGAAAAGCAAAAAATATAAATATGTAATGTAATTCAAAATATTACTATGAAATGTAGTAATGCATCAATGACACTTAAATGACACTTATTTACCTGACCTTAATTGTTATATTTGTGCAGTATTTTATTATTATCTTAATACACATTTTAATTGATTTCCTTTATAGAAATATATGTTTTTATATTATTATATTGTTATCTTTGTCATCTCTAAAATGTCATGGTTAAAAAATGTGAGACAATGTACACAAATATTTCTTTGTTTTTCTTCCTCATCATGAAGAAAATATCTTGTATTTTTCTTTTATTTTCAGTTAATCTGGTCGTAATAATTGTACCCACCATTCTGCTTGTGGTCTTGCTTCTGGTGGCAATCTGCGTGGTTAAAACGCTATACAAGTAAGTCAAATTTATTATGTTTTTCTTTTTTAAGTGGCATATTAAATTAGATTTTCCCAGAAGTATTTTTGCTACCATACCCCTTTGAGATGTAAAAGTCCTCTGTTATGATTGCCTAACCTTCAACGTGTGTCAGCAAAGTAAATAGGTCCGTTTTGATTTCATGTTGACTATTAAGAAGAAAGGATGAAAGTTAAGACTATTTTGTCTGTATTCTCCATGTTGTGTCTGACGTGAGAGGGAGGTAGAGTCTGATAGGTTAGCAATTAGAGCACAGCAGGTTTATCTCAGTTCAGCTACCATCTGTTTCTAGCCCTGTTATCAAACACAGCAGACAGTCTCAGCATTGCATATGTACATGCACCAGTGATTCCCAGCCTGCCCTAATAGATATCACAGCCACCGGTGTCAATAAAAGAGCAAACCCTGTGTGGCCTGTTGTGATTCCTCACATTGCAGTGGTGTTTAAATTCATAAAGAATGGAGAGATTGAGGGCTGTGTTGAGGGTCAAAGGTCAGTGTCAGGAGATGTGCCAGCTGCTTTAGTCCTCTGAGAGAGAGAGAGAGAGCTCAGGGACGGGGGGAAATGAGGATAAATGAATGGAAACCTCTTATGGAGGTGTTTCAAGGGAATTGTTAGGCATCTTCTGTTGTTCAAGACTGATGAGGATTGTCAGAGACCCTAGACTTTGCCACCTGTGTCTCTGAGGTTGATGTTTTTCATTGTCCCACAGTAAGAAGACAAAGGAGAACACATATGGCTCTGCGGAGACACATACAGGTAAAACATTAGTTTTAACTGAACTGGCCAGAACATTTCAAGGAATAATCCACAAAACCAGTTATAAACACCAAAGATGTTATCATTTCTTCAGTGGAACACAAAGCAAGATGTTTACAAAAATGTTCAAACTGCACTTTTTCCTTCAACAAGAATATATGGGGAGTAGTGGTGCCTAAAAAAGATCACCATATATACATGCTATAAATTCTCTCTTAAAAAAAAAAGAAGATTGTTTGGAAAAGTATTTAAGCTGCTGTTTTTTGAAAATTTGTCCTTCTGATGCCAACTGATAGCTTTGTAAATGAAACAGACTTTGTTGTTGTTATTTATGAATAATTACTTAATTTTTGTTTTGTTTTCATATAAAAGCTATCGAATAACTTGAAGAATGTAGCATATGGGTTGCTTTTAGGATGCTTTTGTTTTTGGCGCCACTGTTCTCCATTTATTTCATTGTTGGAAAAAGAGCTGCTTGAACATTTTAATACATGTATTGTTTTGTGTTCCATCGATGAAATGAATCCTACAGATTTAAGAGTGAGTAAATAGCAGCAAAGTTGTCATTTTTGGCTGAACTTTTTCTTTGCTTTCATCAAAACGTGCTTCTGGAATGACATAAAATTATTAATGCACACTGTGGATGAATAAATCACGACTTCACCATATCTGGATGATCTGAATGTCTTTTGTTACCTTCATAGTCTTCACAAAATATTTTTTGTCTTCATGACATACCTCTTCTTCCAAATATACGTAGTTGCTCAACTCACACAGAGATAAAACCATCTTTCACAGAATGGCTGACAGTTGAAAGGTTATTGTCTGCAGGCTGTTGGGGACAGATAAAACAGCCGTTTGCCAGGCACCAGTCCACAGAGTTCACCATCAAGTACAGCTCTGAGAAAGACCCCATCCAGAAGCTGGACCTGGTAACCAGTGCAATGGCAGGTAATGTTGACTGATTTAATATTTACACAGTGTCCCATCCAGCTGCAAGGATTTTGCTACCCTGTGTTGAGGAGGCTGCTAAAAAAACTATAGTATTTTAAAGGGTTAGTTCACCCAAATATTAAAATTATGTCATTAATAACTCACCCTTATGTCGTTCAAAACCCGTAAGACCTCCGTTTATCTTTGGCACACAATTTAAGATATTTTAGATTTAGTCAGAGAGCTCTCAGTCCCTCCATTGAAGCTGTGTGCACGGTATACTGTCCATTTCCAGAAAGGTAAGAAAAACATCATCAAAGTAGTCCATGTGACATCAGAGGGTCAGTTAGAAATTGTTGAAGCATCAAAAATACATTTTGGTCCAAAAATAACAAAAATTACGACTTTATTCAGCATTGTCTTCTCTTCCGGGTCTGTTGTTGTCTTCTGACGTTGTCAGAATAGTCCATCTGCCATCAGTGATTCAACCGTAAAGTTATGAAGCGACGAGAATATTTTTGAAAGCAAGGAAAACAAAAATAAGGATATGCTGTTTTCTTTCAAATGAGATGATAAATAAATGTAGGAACAGCGCATCCTTGTGGCGTGGCTGACCTAGAAGAGCGTAGACAGTTTGAGTGATGTGGAGAGACACAGAGGAGACTATTGACAATTGAATTGTTGAATAAAGTCGTTATTTTTGTTTTATTCACATACAAATAATTTTTCTGGACCTTGACAGTGTAACTTACTTTGCAGTCTATGAGACCGTCACAAGCCTCCCGGTTTTCATCTAAAATATCTTAAATTGTGTTCCGAAGACAAACAAAGCTTTTACATGTTTGGAAAGACATGAGGGTAAGTGATTAATAACAAAATGTTCATTTTGGGGTGGAGTATTCCTTTAAGAATTTGTGTTCATGTGGAAATATGGATTTAAAACAAGAGCATTTCATTTTTGTTGCTGCAACTGAAGTTTTTTTATTTTTTATTGTCTGATATAGGGGTTCAACTTGTAAGGCAATTTATTGCCCTCCAGTGAGCTGAAGAAGGAAAATAACCTTTTACAAACAGTTGTAACAGCCTGAATCCTTGCCAGATAAAAACGCCTGCTAAAATTTAATTTGCACTTTTCCCCCTATGCTCCTCCAGGGCTGTAATTGTTGATGATTCAAGGTTTGTGCAAGACGTCAAGCCTGGTGCTTGACTTGGAGCCCCTTTGAACATATACTGAAACTTTTTCATTGATTTAATTCATGCTGTAATAATTTATTTGTCCAAATTTAGTTTTTTATTACCAAAAATGTTAGTCATTTGTCTTTTAGCCTGTCAGGAAAAATTTCATTACCTAAACTTATATTATTTTAGCTAGTTGCGATATTTCTCATTTTTCATTTAGTTAAAGTTTTTTAATTTAGATATATTTTTTTATGATTAGCCCTGACTGAAACTATTAAAAATTAGAAATAGATTTTAGATTGTAATTAAAATAGAGCTGAAATAACAGAAAATAAATAATTAGATCTTAATCTTAATTACTTAATAATTAAATCTTAAGCTTAAAAAACCTTAATGAAAATTAGAAATTTTGCCCACTAAACTAACTGAAATAAAAATTAAAGCTAAATTATCATATGAAGCTATATAGAGAAAAAAATAATAAATAAATATATATATATATATATATATATATATATATATGTATATATTAGAAGAAAAATGACAAAAGCATATACAACAAAATTGCTAAAAACCTAAATAAATTTTTTTACGGAAAATATAAAAATAAAATCACATTCAAAAAATAAATAAATACTACAATAGTATATATTTAATACTAAAATAACCCTGAATGTAAAAATTATCGCATTTTACAATAACTCTTACTAAGTTTCTAACGATTTCCGTTTTCTCTTTCTTCAGCTGAGTACCAGCAGCCTCTCATGCTCGGCACAGACACTGTGTCCCGAAAAGGCTCGACGTTCAGACCCATGGACACCGAGGCCAAAGACAAGGACATCAAGGCAACTTCTCACTACGACCACCTGCAGACGGGCATCCAGTACGCCCTGCCACTTACCAATCAGGAGCCAGAATACGCCACGCCCATCATCGAGCGCCACGCCTTCCGCAAAGATCCCTTCCTTCCGGATCCCAGCTACAGCGTCCCAGGCGTTGTACTAAACAAAAGCCCGTCGTTTCGAGCGGTGGAGGGCAGTAACTGTAGGAATGTGATCGGAGGGCTGGCTGGGGGCTACCAGGTGGCCCAAATCAAAACGGAAAGGGGGAATTACCCAGAAGACACCTACGACAGCCCTAATATCCAGAAGCCCACCATGCAGAATGGGAATTGCTCGGAGTACCAGAGACCCCAGATTAAATCCCAGGTTCAAGAGTGCTATTCCACTCCCAGAGACTGCGTCAGACTGCCTTTCTCCGGACTCAGGCCAGACCCAGAGGGCAGCAGCTCAGAAGGAAGCTGAGAAGAACCATACTGTGATGTTGCCTGATTTACCTGACTCAACAAAATCACCTCCAGACTACTTAACTTATTTGTGAATGAGGGACAACTTTTTTTGTATATATGATGTACTTTGTCTACATCTAAGATCTAAAAAAAAAAAAAGTTTTTTTTTTATGCAATTTGCAGAAAGTTGAAGGGGACGAATGCATTCATTCCCTAATCGGACACAAACAGTGAATGCGAGCCA
Source organism: Carassius carassius (assembly GCF_963082965.1). Lineage (NCBI taxonomy): Eukaryota > Metazoa > Chordata > Actinopteri > Cypriniformes > Cyprinidae > Carassius > Carassius carassius. The sequence goes on from NC_081772.1 coordinate 5,539,038, forward strand.
GAGTTTCATGTGTTCTACAATGTGACCATAATCTCCGTCTTTTCAGACTCTGCTTCAGATATCCTTAAAGGACAATTTCACTGATTATCAACCATCTTTGCATTTTTAAAATGTTGGTTATGTAAATGTTCAATGTTAATTTCCTATTTATTTGTCACCAAAATACTATTGACAGCCAGGTGATGTTTTGTGTCATATGATGACTTCTGATGACAGAAACTAGTATATTTGGGTGCAGGTAACATGGAGAAAGAGTATACATTTTTTACATTTGCATATGCTACCAACATTTGAACAATACAAAGAAAATCCTTGAAAAAGGAGGTCCACAGGCAGAAAATAAGATATTACAGCAAGCGGACCAGAAGCTCAGTAGGAGAACTGCAGTAACACAGAATCTGTCTCCTAAAATGTGACCTAGAACCATTCCACGTTCATGTCTCTTCACCAATCAAAGCACATGAAATTAAATAAAAAAAATTTAAGTAGCCTAACACATCTAAGCTGGAAGCAAGCTGTGTGTCGATGCAACAAAATTTGCTCAATTCCATAATGCAAGCAAAATGATGATCTAGAAATTATCTGGTTTGACGTGCTGCTCTTTTCCAAGTGTATATTGGGTGTAAGGGTCATATTCTTACATTAGATTCAGGCGTTTGGATAATTCTTCATCTCTTATTTTTGCTGTATGCAGTTGCATTGTTGTATCTCAAAGGTTTTGATCTTTCTTCCATGCTGAGTATTGTTGTGTTCACTTTGTTGTTTTGGACTCGCCTTGTTCCATGTGAAAACTGGCTGTTTAAAGCAATAACAGACTAAAATGGCTTATTTCATAATGTCTTTATTTGGACTGTCTATAGGAGTATACATATGTATGTACTGTTCTGAAATGTATATTTAGTTAAAAAACAAAAAGAGATGTTACTTTTCGCTATCAATGATTATTTAAAGGGATAGTTCACTCAACAATTGTTGTTTTTCATTTTCATTTAATTCCAAACTCATATGACTGACTGACTTCTGTGGAACATGAGAAGAAATTATAAACAAAATTTAAAAATGGTCATTTTTGAAATTTCTACATTTCTTTGTGTTCCCTAAAGAGAGAGAGAGTCATAATGGATTAGAGTTAACGATGAAGGTATTTTCATTTTCAGGTGAACTGTCCCTTTAAGAATCCAGAAGACCTCTTAGTTGCTGCTGTTTAAGGGACAATCCCTGTTAAAGATTACTGACTGGTCTTAATTTCTGTGAAATGTTTTGGGGGATGTGCTTGGGGACTGATGGTTAATGTTTGAAATGCCCAAGAGGATCTGGTCATGCTGGTGTGTTCAAGTGCTTCGCCACTGAGAATCTCAGTGCTGTGTTTGTGCTTGTCTAAACCCTGATTAAAGGCACCAGTAGTTCAACCTGTCCTGTGATGGGTGCTTTGCTTTAAAAAATGCAAATGTCTTCTAAAAAAGTGAGTATTCGTCATTATTACGTAAGTATTTGGTGAAAGCTGGATGTCACACATGAGGTGTCCCTGTGGGACAGTGATCAGGAATGTAACATTGGAGTGTTAGTTATGGGGCAGCAGCTGATGGTGGCCCTGCTGTTTAAATCTACCGTTCAGGCGCCCTGCATCACATTTCACACCCAAAGTATGTAACATTAAAGCACAGTAGTGAATCCCAGGCCTGACCGACTGCAACAAATGTTATTATGAGTCCATGTGTATCCGATTCTGGTGTATGTGCAAATGCAATCATACAGGAAGGAATAACAGGTATAAAATATGGTAAATATATAGGCCTATATTAAGACGTAAGGCATGCAGACAGTTTAGTAACAGTATAATAACAAACAAACAGTATTATATTATAAAATCTTATTCATCTGCGCGGGCAGCTTTGTTATCGATTATGCGTTATCAAATATTAGCACTGAGAAGAGGCTGTCATAAACTTAAAGGGCTCGCAATACAACTTTGCATTTTGTATTCAGGTCTTTGTGGGAAGTGGGACTTTCAGTGGGCTGTTAGTTATGAATATTAATAAGGTCGGTATTACGCTGCTTTCATTACCTTCATAAGGCGCAAAATCATATATTATATTATAATGCATATATTAAAATTAAATAGTAAATAAAAGTTTAAAGTTAACTTGGATATTCCATTTGGGCGAACGTCACGTTACGTAATTAATATTCATGAGCGCATCGCTTCTGCCGCAACCGTTTAGTGTGTATTTAACTTTCAACTTTTTCCCGCAGTATTATCATCCAGACTTTTACTTATGTAAAACGATAATTGCAAGATGAACGTCAATTTTACGAATCGAATATAACAGCACGTACTTGTTTTTATACAGTCTATGGTTATGTTAAGCCGTGCTGCCACCTCACGTTTAAATCAGTTACTGCAACTGCACCCCAACAAAACACAATGATCTGGGCAAATCAATTTATGTTTATTGAAACATTGCATGTCATACAATAACTACACGTGGAACATTTATTCCCAATCTCCCTATGACATTTCCCATGAAACTGGAAAAACAGAGTTAACAGAAAAGAAATCACAAAAAAAGATTGGCTATAAAAATGAGAAATAAAAAGGAGAAATGTTCCTCCATGTCAAAGTTTTATCTGTGCGGTGCCATGCCCTGGCAGTGTGGGAAGCATTTCATCTCACAAATCATCTACCAAGATCAGTAACAAGAAAATAAAACTAACAACAGTCCACTGAACCAGCAAACATACTGAGAAGAAAAGACCTTACGGCTAATGAGCTGATTGTCCCGACTGCCCTCATCTGCCTAACATCTACAAACACCTGAGACAATTACAGCAATTGTCTAAGGAATGTTTTATTGCTATGCAGCCCATATGTTTTATTTAAATATAGAGTAATCAACGTACAGACATTCAGAAGAGAGCATTAAATGGCGAGAATGTGATAAACACCTTTCTGAAAATGCTAGTGAGAGAACAGATTGAGAAAGTGATATGTTAAATAACTCAATGGTAGGAAAGCAACACTGATGATTACAAGAACTCTAGTGATCTAACAGTAATAATCTTACAATTCACAGATTTTGAGGCACTACAGCCAACTCTACTGAGAATGAATATAGGGCAAGTTAGTTGTTGAGAATCATCATCCTCAATTTCTTTACACTTATGTTTTTTTCTTTCACAGAATATAAAGAGTAAATTGTCTTGGATTAAACACTATGTTACATCTCTGTGTAAAAATGCAAGTACACTTCCCTAATCAGTTCATATCAGTATCTTTTCCACAGACACTGTTAATACAGTAGGTTCAATGGCATGATCAGCTATAGATGGACATTGTTCAGTAAAGAGGTTTAAAAATACCTTGATAGACATGTAAGGGTGGATATCATAAAAGCTGTCAAGAAACGTCTTGGTCACATTTCACCCTAAAATAAATTAAAATGAAAAAAAGGAACTTATTTTTTTTTAATGAAGAAAATAATGTTTAATTTTAGGAACAATAATTAGTATTTTCTGCATGACCTCGATTCTATTAAATCCACCCCAAAATTTATTTTGGACTAACTGAATGGCACCTCTCCACTTCTGTTCTTGAAGTATGCAATAAAATGAAAGCATATGGATGTTTACTATTAGTAAAACATGCTGTGTCGTTTCTGTCCCCGTCACCTACTGACCACCATGTGAGCAAATCAGGAAGCAGCATCCTTCTGTTTGCCTTTGCTTTAGTTTAGAGCAGAGGACAGCTAAGTACAGGATCACATCAGGCTAAAACAGAGAGGTTAAAAACAATGTGCATACATTCTGAGCAAATTGTAACTCATTGCTATATCCATCTATTTCAATACAAGAGAAGAAGAGTAAATCATTAAAGTCGGAGCCCTACATTAGACCTCATATTCAGCTCACCTATGGAAGGTTATTAAATGCACAGAGAGGTTACATAAAAGAGGAAATCAACTCCTATATTATATAATTACATCCTATCACTTTACTTGTCTGTGTAAATTGTCATAGTTTCTTTACAACCATAAAGCAAGATGGTGACATACATTTGCAAACAATCCTTTGTGGCCACTGAGTAACATTATGTCCTCTTCTCTCAGTGGTTCATCTATTTCCAGTGGACGCTGAAGTAGTCTGTTCTCCAAACGGCATAAACAATGAAGAATCTGGTATGTTACATATTATACACGTGCAGATTTGATCTCTTTCTGGTCTCTCATCTCCAGGATCCTTCTGTTTGTCTGGAGCTCTAAGAGGAACTTTCTGCAGTCTCTGCTGTCTTGGAGGTCTTGTCGTCTGAGGGACATTCACTGGACAAGGCAGCATCTCCGTTCTCGGTTCTGTTGTTCACTAAGTGCTTCCCTACAGCTGTGAGAAGAAAGAAAACTATTGGTCAGTTTAGATCAGATTCACAATTTACCATTAGGCTTTGGTTTTTATAATTAAACTACTGTATAGACTATAACATTATCACTGCATATAGTACAGTGCAAACATTTTGGGACAGTAAGAATTAAATTTTTCGGGGGGAAAGTAATTTATACTTTTATTAAAACTGATCAAAAGTGAAAGTAAATAGATTTATGAATGCTGTTATTTTAAACTTTCCATTTATAAAAGAATACTAAAAATGTATCACGCTTTCCAGAACAATATTAAGCAGTACAGCATTTCTCAACATTAATAATAATAATAATAATAATAAGGAGAAATGTTTCTTGAGCAGCAAATCAGCATATTAGAATGAAGGATCATGTGACACTGAAGACTGGAGTAATGATGCAGAAAATTCAGCTTTGCGTCACAGGAAGAAATAACATTTCCTAATATACTAAAATGGTAAAATGTTATTCTAAATTGTAATAATATTTCATAATATTACAGTTTTATTAAAATGTTAAAACAATATTACTGCTTTACAATATTTTTGATCAAATAAATGCAGCCTTTTAGAGCATAAGATACTTTCTTATATATATATATATATATATATATATATATATATATATATATATATATATATATATATATATATATTAAAATTAACAGTAAATAACAGGTTAATATGACTTTTTACTAATAAATCTTGAATGTTTCAAGTTGTATTTTAAATGAACTTTAATATTACTAGTTAGCATTATTTTATATATCATAATATTTATTCATTCATTCTTATTTGTCTTATTGCCATATATTAGCATGAAAGATAAAAGATATTTATTATTAATAAAAAAAATCATAACCATGAATTGACAATGAACAATAGTATAAGCTGAAATACAACAATGGCATATTTATTAATTTACATAGATTTAAACGTTTATTTGAAAGTAACATTAATATTATTGTAGCATTAATTATTTATTCATATTCATAGTCTTAGTATTAAGGATAAATAACAACAATGTACTAAATAAATTACAGTGCAATATTAATATATTGTGAGCAAACAAAGAATGAACACCAGTATACTTATAAAGTTTACACAGATTAATAAATGCTGTAAAAAGCTGTTAATTAATTGATGCACTTGCCTTGTAGGGGAGCGGGGTCAGCAGTGCCATTGTTGTGACTGGCTGCTGACGCCTCCTCCAGCTCGTCCAGGTACAGACGGTAGCGGTGACCGCTGTCATCTTCATACTCCACGTTATCATCATCAGAGTCCACCTCTGGAGCCACGTAAACCACCTCAAACTCGATTTCCCCTCTCTGCAGAGAAAAAAAAACCCTGTGAATGTGTGTAAACATGTCAGTTGTGTTTGTAACGGGAGGTAAATATAACCTTTGGATGCTCACAGAGAGCTATCATATGACTTCAGAAGGCATCTGCACGAGTCATATAAACCACTTATGATTTATTAAGTCCTCATTCACTTTCATTAAACTGGAAAGAGTGACCAGTTTTTGTGTTTAACAGAAAAGAAGTCAAATGGGTTTGGAACAACATGAGGAAATGACAATTTGGGGTGAACTATTCTTTTAAACGGTTATGTTTTATTCAAACCATTAGTAATTACACCTCACAAGCCCAATTAAAGAACGTCTTAACCTTTGGGAGGTTCTTTGCAAGTGTTAGGATGGGATTTGAACATGGTTCTAATAATAAGTTACAGGTGATATGTTATTCCTGATCTGACAGCCCCCTCGCCGGGCTGCTCTCACCTGCTGTGAGAGGATGGTGACGGCCTCTTTGTGCTTTGCGTCTCTTAGGTTGATGTTGTTGACGGCTAAGATGGCATCTCCCACATGCAGTCCTCCGCAGCGCTCTGCAGGCTGGGTGGGGTGGATTTCGGAGATGAGGATGGGAACACCATGCTCTTTCCCGCCCTGTATAAATTCCAATGCAAACATCAAATCAGGACTTTGATCTACGATTCATCCATTGAATCCAGATGAATTAGCATGCATATAATATCAAATCGGTTGAACTCACGGTAATGGAGATGCCAAGTCCTTCATGATCTTCTTTGGTCAATACCACTTTGCGTATAGGGCCGACTCCCTGGGACTTTTTTAGAGAATCTGTGTCCTGGAGAGGCAAATATTAAATATACAGAATCAGGAACGAATCACAGGAATATAGTTCACCACTAAATCAAACAAACAAAATAGCATATAAATAATTATGCTTATTACATAGACTAGTGTATTATTTATATTGTGACATTATTTTCATATTTATAGTAGCCAGCTGTACTGTGGAAAAATCTCATTCTCGTGACTGGTATTATATAGTATATTTATTATATTTATTTTCATAAAAGACTAAAGACTAAAAATGTTATATCAGTTTAAATGTAATTTTTACTGTCAATATTTGCAAAATCTTAATATTAAATATATCCAAAATATATTAATAATTTAAATATAACATTTTAAAGACTTTTACATGTAAATATATAATATGCTTTTAAATGTAAGTCAATATTAACATTTAAATACAATTTTCAAGATTCTTGATTGCCAGAGCAAAAAAATCTTAATGGCCTTAACATTTTATTTTTAAAATCAATATTATTATTATTTTTTAGTTTATTTGTATAGCGGTTTTCACGATACAACTTTACAGAAAATTACGTTTCTACAATATATTTAGTAGAAGCTTATCAGTGGTGACTGATTTTGAAATGAATATTATAAATTAAATAATTTCATTTTATTTTATTGTTTAATGCAAAATTTTATTTCTTGTTTAAAAAAAATCTATGTTATTTCAGTATAATTTTTGATACACTACTATAGTTTTTGTTATTTTACTAATTTTATTTTCTGTTTTCATTTTTTTTAAATTTTGTTTTGTTTTAGTTCTTTTAGTACTTAAGGGAAATGAAAATAAGAAATGTTGAGATGGCACCTAACTGAAAATAAGTTTTGATTTTTTTTCTATTTTGTTTCATTTAGGTTTTGTATTTCTGTTCATGTTTTTTATGGCTTTAGTTAGCAATAATAACCCTGAAATAAATTTAAAAAATTACTTCTCATATTGATTTTGGGATGAAATTCCCTAAAGGCACATCATACACTTGTCTAGTCAAAGTTGACTCTGATGTACCTCAAGTTCACCTTCTGCATGCAGTTTTACCAACTTGTAAATAAACTGAATGTGTTGTCTTACATGCCCCACAGGTGATGGCAAGGGTTTTTTGGGATCGTTGCGCCCCCTGCAGGCTCGGATCACTGTTTTGTGGCGGTGCAGGTGAATCTCAGCTTCAAGCTGGTTCCACAGTTTGTCATGAGCTGGTCCTTTCATGTCTCGCCCGAGCAACTGGATCTGCTGCACTCTGAATAAAATAAAGAGCATTCAGGTTTAAACTGACACCCAGAGCTCTGTGCCAATCGTGGCTCTTTATGTGGAAGAAATCGCCACATGACACCCAGATAATGGTCAATCCGAACAGATGAACTATGCTTTCTCTTACCTCCCAGCCAGCTCTTTGTCCAGATACTTGGCCGCCAGTCTGGCTCCGTACACCTCAGCCTGTAGTACTGCAATGTGCCTGCGGAGGGCCTCGTTCTCTTTCTTCAACATCTTCACTTCTGCCTCCAACTTGGCCTCCTTCACTTTTTCCTTCTTACTGGCCTCCAGTTCCTTCTCCTGTGACATGTAATCAAACAAAGACGAGAGGTGAGCAGTTGAGCACCAAAGCTTCTGACCATGTACGTACACTCTAGGGATGTATCGATGCACAGTGAGCCAGTTAAATATCGATACAAACATGTGAACATATATATCTAATCAGTTGAGATATTACACCATTCGTGATACAGTTGTGGGGTAGGACTTTATATGAATGAATCTCTGAGGGGTTCACTACTTACTGATGTGTGTGTGCACTTGGATGGGTTAAATGCAGAGCACAAATTCTGAGTATGGGACACCGTACTTGGCCACATGTCATGTGACTTTCATTTTCATATTAAAGCAGTGTTCATAAGCACTGTTCTGCTTTGTTTACAGCAGTAACCAAGGAAATTGCATCGGGAGTTCAGTGTATCGATACATCCCAAACGTCATCCCATCACCAGAGTCGCATCAAATCACTGTCATTAACAGCCTTTCCAAAGTGTTGCCCAATAAGACAAGAAACAGTAGACCTACTTCACAACAGTACATATGACAGGCGAGATCACATGACAAACAAACACTCTATCTTAAACGTACCACTAAATGTGGGCACAGAAAAGAGAATTGTAACAAATGTAGATTTAACATCATAATTACTACGAGTTCACCAATAGTGTGAAATGAAGCCACTTGAATGACATCTCTTCATTTGTTACAACTCCTGGAGTGAAAAAAGACACATCTAGCATTAGCCATGTCCCAAAAATGAACTTCAGGACTGATATCAGTCGACTAAAGCACCAACTAAACGTGTGGTCTCATTCCTGATATTTAAGTGAAATTTTGCAGGCAAAAAATGTCGATTGGCAAAAATGCCGCGAGTCACTTTCAAACCAAGCAGCTTTCTCTTAATCAATGTGATGAATCTGTGTGACCAACTTGAACTTGAGCGAAATCTAGGAAAGAAACATTTTCGCCCTCATGTGAAACTCACGATCACCCAGATTCCTATTTAAAATAAATACTGGATATTGCCCACAAAATTTCGCCCATTACCAGAAATGACCGCACTCAACAGCTTGTGGTGGGCGATACTGGTTGTTTATCGTTTTCATTTGAACTCCATCAGCTGGTTCAATTTTCCAAGGTTTCAGCGAACAATATATCGGCCACCAATATATCTCTCACCTCTAGCTGTTAATCTACTAGTACACAAAAAGATCACAGTTGTTCATTAGGGATGGTTAAAGCAGGCAGCAGTAACAGAGGGAAAAAGTGGAGTTAGACGGGACACACACGGACTCAAAACAATGCAAAACTTACCTTGTCCTCCACTGAAGGCACAGGCTTCAGATTGAGAAGAAAAACAGAGGGTCAAAGGTTAGAGAAGTAGGGTTAAACAGGAAGGCCGGTAACAGAAGCATCATCGTTCATCCTTACATCAGCAGGGTTAAGTCAGGAACACAGAGAAGAGTGCCAACCCAACCAGAGAGCCTGTTAGTGTTCATTACAGCTGATTATACAAAGATACCATAATTACGACAAGACCATCAAATGAAACAGCTATGCTACACAGTCAAAAGTAGGGATGGGAACCGAAAACCTTTTGTTCTTTGAAAAGAACCGGAACCGTGAGCAATTTCTAAGTTTCGGTTCCGAAAACGGTTCTGGTGCAACACGTGACCAAGCGCTGTGAGCAGCCTTGCGCCGGTGTACTGAATATTCGGCGTTTCCCGTAAAGCAGCGGTTCTCAATTGCAGTCCTCGCGCCCCACTGCTTTGCACATTTTGAACGTTTCTCTTAGCGCTTCAGACATTTGTTCTATTCGAACATAAGTGCCCTGCGAAGTGGACATCACAGGATATTCAGCCATGATTCCAGTTCGAAGCGAACGTAGCTATATGTTCCAATCAAAGTGCATTAAAGTGTGCAAGACGTGAATTTAAATTGTATTGATTTACAGAGGTATATGATGTCACAGTTGTCCATGTTTAAAGACGCTGCACAGCACAAATCAGTGAATGAATGTTTCGATGTGAGGTAAACTTCAACAGATTTCCCCTGCTCAGGGAGTAGGGAGCAATGAACAATTGGAACACAGTTCATGAACGGAGTTCATTTCTAACGAGCTGATTATCTGAATCAGGTGTGTTAACAAAGAGAAACGTGCAAAATATGCAGAGCAGTGGGGCGCGAGGACTGGAATTGAGAACCGCTGCCGTAAAGGACGTCACGAACCGAATAACAGACAGGCCCCCTGCCTCTTTAATTACTGAGCACATTGATTCCAATGACGCGTGGCGCATCCACAAACTCGTTGCGCTGTCCTGTCTTTAATTGTCGAACACATTGTTTCCCACGACTGTATGTGCACTCGCGTCTTTGATAACTGCACATCGTTTTGTCTGACTGTACATTTAACGGCAGCGCGCTGCACCTGCCGCCACTAAATTGCATTATATTTATGATAGAAAAAGTTAATTTTAGCCCTCAAGGGACTATTTGGCCAACAAGCTTATTCCTGCTTGAAAAGCAAAATGTTATTGATAGTGTAAAAAACATCAACTTTGAAACACATGCTGATTGATGGACTAGCATTACTCAGCATTACTTACTACCTTCCAGCAACGCTACATTCAGTGAAGGTAAATTAGTAAAAAACATAGTTCATTTAAATGAATCCAGAACCCTACTTATGAAGATCTGTACACTGTAATATATGTTGCATTTTGACATTGCCAACCTTTAAATTAAGTTGACAGTAAGTTATAAACAGTATTGAGCATTGAGTAGTTGAGTATTGTGCATTTTTCCTTACCACTATTTCTTAATAATTGTTTAATAATTGTAGAACCGGAATCAGAACCGGAACCGTTAGGTGGAACCGGAAACGGAATTCGGAATTCGCACATAGAGATGGTTGAGGCTAGTGAATGGAAATCGATTCTAGTGAATGGAAAACTAAACCTACAGCACACATTGATAGTCTGTGGTTTGTTAGCTCAACGGCATGATAATAGTACTGTATGCAAACCAGGCTCATGGTTGATCAATTAATGCTTTTTTGAGATGGGCCTGGAAAAAATTGATTGGCTTGTTCAAAATCCCACTCAACTAGTTCATCTTAATCTTCTAACATCAGAGGCCTCACTGACACCCCAATGGAAGCAAATTCCTCCATTAGTGTCACAACAATAAATGTCTTGGTTCTGCTACATTTGTAGGAATCTGGTGTTGTGCTCACCATCCTGTCCTTGATGGAGTCCGAGTCGACCGCCTGTCCGCCTTTGGCTTGGAGTTTGAGCTGCATGGCGTGGAGTTGAAGAAGCTGTTCATGAACCACCTCCTCCACCACAGCTTTCTCCGACTGGACATCTGTCAGCTCCGACCGCAGGTCCACCAACTGAGCCTGAAGCGCACACACACACGCACACACGGAGTCATCCAAGAATCATAAATCATACTTGTGCAGACTCAAGTAGTGTCTGCATATGAAGTATTGACCCATCTTTCTCCAATCCAGAATAGAGCAGGCAGATTAAAGATTTACGAAAATGGAGACCAATTTTATGCTAACAATCAAACTGCAATTTGGGGCTTTTTGAGGGACTAGACTCTGGACTAGCAATTAGTGCAAGTCTTCAGGCAGGTTGAGCTATGTGAACGACTCTAGTTCGATCCTAGCTTGAGTCCTTTTAAAGGAATAGTTCATTAAAAAATGAAAATTTACTGAAAAACATCTTAACGATGCATGTGTTTTTTACAAACATGCAGCTTTTCACTTCACAAGACATTAACTGATGGACTGAAGTGGTGTGGATTATTTGTGATTATTGTTATGTTTTCATCAGCTGTTTGAACTCTTATTCTGACGGCACCCATTCACTGCAGAGGATCCACTGGTGAGCAAGTAATGCTAAATTTCTCCAAATCTGTTCTGACGAAGAAACAAACTCATCTACATCTTGGAAGACGTGAGTGTGAGTACAATCTTTGGTATTTTTTCTTTTATTTTTGTTTGAACTATTCCTTTAAAATGAGAGGGCGGAAAACTGAACATCTGAATGTCTTATGAGGCATTACATAACTTACACACTCATGCATGTCCATTCCCTACATTAATTGAGAATTTGCATATGACGTTACAGTCCTGAATGATACAAGAAACTACTTGAAATTCAATCTCACTGTTCGAAAATCATTGGAAAAATTTGATTTAAAATTGAGAATGTCATATGAATGTCGTTTGGACTGAGTTTTTTGTTTTTTTCTGATCCACTGATATGCCAACAAATCTGTACAAAGTCACATTTCATTCATCCTAGGTTTATCCTAAGCATAAAAGCTTCTTTTTTTTTTTCAAAACTGTTCATTAAGTTTCCGCTTCCCTTCAGAAGAGCATACTCTCATCTGACACGCTCATCAACAACCGCAGCCCTGGTGAATAATGACATCCCGTGCCCCATTGAAAGGCTCTGCCATTAGAAAGCAGCTCAATCAGCTTAAGTAAGGAAGCTGCATGAAGAACAGAAATAAATGTCCTCTCATAAAAGAACCTCTCATTTATTTATGCGCCCCGTCTCTGCTGGATAGCCAAGGTTAGCTGAGGGACTCTCATATTCAGCAGCAACACAGCAGAGAAGGTTCAATTATCTGTCAGTAGTTGTTCTGAAACAAGGGCAGCAAGAGAAGTGAATCTGAAACCAACGGCCACTCTGAATATTTTAGATTTCCACTGCAGCCCCTCGCAATAAAAACTGACATGGTCTACTTTAAAATGCTAGTAACTCCATATACTCTGTAACAACACTTCTACTAGCGAAACCAAATATCTTCCCTGAACTTAACAATGCAACTGAGTCTGATTCAAGGGAGTTCAGTGTGAGCATGCAGCCTAAGACTAGAGAAAAATGCCTCATTGTGGCAGGCCAAGAACTTTCATACAGTAGCAGCCTTCAGAGAGGGTGTTTGGTACAGATATTTGTGAGGATCCTTTGGAAAATGACATCACAGGAGTAGATGAAGTCAGCACGAAAACCAAAATTTACCCTATTTACTGTCTTAATCCATGTTTGTAAAATTATTAAGACTGATTTATCACTTTAAATATAGTCAGCATTAATATGAATTATGAACATTTTAAATGCTTGTTTTTTTTTTATCTAATTGTGATAACGTTTTTTTTTTAAACAAATTTGATCTTCCAGTGAAACTACAGACTTCACTCTCTGGTGACGTTTGCTGGATTTCTCAAATTATATAGTCTGCCTAAACAAGGTCCATTTTTACAGTCGTCTACAAGCTCACATTCAGATCTGGCTGCATCCAGTCAACAACTTACGGATAGAACCATGGCCAGAACCATTACTTTTTATTGTTTTATTTTTTAATAATCCATTTTACTGAAATATGCATCACAAAATCTGTTGCTGCTTCTGTTTCAGCACAACTTTAAGACGCAGAAAAAGTAAATGACGCAATGCAGAAAGCAAAAACATCTATCTGAATGTTCATTTCTGTATTGGCAATGTTTTAAATGGCATTCATTTCCGAACACGACATTTTCAGAAATATATTTGCTATGAAAACTTTTAAATAGCTAATGCAAAGCACACTTTTTAAGGCACCCCCACTAAAAACATCATTCGACATGACAAAAAATTAACTGGTATAATAAATCCCTTTCAGCAATGCATCACATTATGGGATGACATGCAGTTTCATTTTGACTATAACAAGTCATGTTGGTGTATTTTCTAGCAAAGTTTTTTTTTTTCTGGAACACCAATGCTAATGGTTTTGGACTAGTACAATGTTAACACCACGGTGTTATTTGAAGTTCAGCCTCCCACACAAATATACTGGTGAGTCACTACTAGTGGTCGACCGTAATATCGGCAAATATTTGCCATTTTGCAAATATCGGCATCGACCGATAATCACCTTAGCACACAGTGCTCACATTCTCCCTCTTGTTCACCATTGTTAGCAGTTCTGTCTTATACGGTTATAGAAGTCTGTTTAATAATCAGATAAAATGGTTTAAACTAAGGAATTAATGTACACAAAAACTATTATAACAATTGCTTTTATATTATTAGTAATAGGGAAACATTATAATACTTTCTTGTTTGCCGTCAGCATTAAGCAAATATGCATATATATATCATTTAAACAAATCTTTGAACGACTAATGAACATTTAATATCACAAATCCTGGAAAAAAGTCCAGCTGGGAGATCTTGTGAAGTGTGCATGTGTATCCAGTATGATCACATGTTAATTTGTGTGAATTTAATGTTTTAAACTTTAAACTTGTGATTTCAAATTATGCTGCGCTTTATGCATTTGCCCACTGTAATATTCATGTCATTTTCACTGTGTGCTGTTTGTAATATGATTATTACCCTGGCTTTATTTGAAAAATATGATTCCCAATGCACACAAACTTCTCAGAATACTGAGTGCCCTGTTGTTGTTTTTTTTATTTCTTTTATTTCCAAGATATCGGCATCGGCTGCAAAAACTTTTATCGGTCGACCACTAGTCACTTCAGTTGAGAACCTGTTATTTGTTATTTTATCTGCAGGACTCAAGTGATTTCTCCACAGCAAAGACGATTCCCTTGTGAAAGATTTTCCTGCTTTTCAAATTGGACTGTAAGCTTTGATAAAGAGCCATTAACAGATTTGAAAAGTGGTGGGAAAAACTGATTAACCCGAGCTGGTCCCCTGAGAAGCCAGAGTCTGCTAACACACAGACAAGATGCCAATTATCCAAACTGTGTGACAGAAAAATCACAGGATAGCGGAGCTCAACGGCAACAATCCTTAATACAAACATGACCTGGCACATAAGTGCATGTTATGCTGTTGTTAAAGGTAAGGGATCATTTATGTGATACACTGCAGTTAGTTTAAATAGGAGAATGGCCAGTCTGGTATTGCCTAAACAGGTTTAACAGGTTTTTATATGCCGTCCACCTAGTTTTGTGACTACACCAACACAATTTGCACCATATGTAAAGCATTTCCTGTGGATAAAGAAACCTGCTACTGAACTGGCAACATATATTGTTTGTTTATGCAGTTGACATTCAGATACTGCCATCTGTGTGTCCAGAGAAAAATTAAATAAATAAAAACACCAAGTGCATTAATTTCTAAGGACACATGCATTATTTATCAGACAGCCTACATGAAGTGACGAGCATACTGACTGAAGAGAACATAACAGGCCATTAAATTAAATGAGTTAACCAGCTATCCGGTTTATTTAGACAATACAAGGAAGCTCATTTAAATTTAAGCATTTAGCAGACACTTTTATCCAAAGCAACTTACAGTGCATTCAGGCTAACAGTTTTTACCTAACACTAAGGCTGTGAATCTTTGGCAAGGCAGCGATTCGATTCGATTACGATTCATAGGTTTTCGATTCGATTCAAGAACGATTTTTGCAAATTTAGAACGATTCAATTCGATTCGATTCACAATTAAATTCGATTCGATTCGATTATAACGATTCGATTCTGCATTCTTTAAGTGCATTCACGGGATTATTTAAATGCTTCTACTAAATTCTTTAAATGCTTAGTCAGGGGCAAATTACAGTAGCATTTATGGTTAGAGAACCATAGGTTAGGAAAAAAAAAAAAAAAAAACTTTTGTCCATTGTTAAATGCTAGTTTAATGATGCCACATGGCATACGTAAAAATGTATGTAAGCTAAGTTTTTAAAAAAGAGCTTAAAGAGTATTATGTATAAGCTAACATTTTGTCACACCAGGGGCGTAGCCATAATTTCAGAAGTGACAGAAATGTCAAATACAATCATTTTATGTATGTAGCCTATATAATATTAATAATAATAATAATAATTATTATTATTATTATTTTTTTTTTTTTTACAAGGAATTATCTTCTTTTTTAATTACTTTTAATTAGCTGTAATAAATCAAATACACTGCTGGACAATAATCAATCATTTGTAATCAATATTTTTTTCCTAATGGCAATTTTATGATTATGAGTTTTATATAGGCTACATTTAATTAGCAATTATTTAAATTTTCTGCACAGAATAAGGTAGAAAATATACTTTAAATGTCAATTAGCACTGCATCATTCATAAATTGTTTGTGGGTTTTTTTTTGTTTAATCTGTTCATTCTGCTTTTATTCAGTTTAGCTGCAGATATAGCCTGGCACGTCTATGAGAGCGAGATCGCTTCTCTTTCAGTGTGAAAACGTCTTCATCTCTATTTAACTTTTCCTCTCCATCAGCGAATGATTCTGAGAGAAAAGCGCCAGATGTCTGTTTGCTAATGAAACAAACGCTACTTTCATGCATCTGATTATCAGATAAATCTCGCGCTCTTATTTCAAGGTCGTTGTTAATGCTGTGGTTAATTTTAAAAGTTTCCTTCGTATATTCGGTTCATCCTCATTGTTTAAAAGCGAGCGCAATCCTGTGACAGTCTCAGTCGGTTAACAGTGGAGCGTGTGAAGGACAGATGATTCACGAACACTCTTCAAGGTCTCCATTAATTCGTGCGTGTAGTAATTTAATGTGTATACATTTTGAAAGCATTGAATCGCTATAGAAATCGCGATTCATTCGATTCTTAGCATTTTGAATCGATTACTGTCCAAGATCGGTGATTCACGATTCAAAAATCATGTTTCAAGATCGATGCATATGAATCGACAGGGTTTGTAATTGATGCATCGAGAAAACGAGTGAATCGTTACACCCCTACCTAACACGTGTTCCGTGGGAATCGAACCCACAACCTTGCGCTGCTAACGCATACTCTACCACGTGAGCCACTGCCAAATTTTTCCCATTCAAATGTAAAACCTTTGCTTAAAATATCCACAAGACGTACAAGAGTCATGTCCATCATAACATCTTGCTTTGCGTAGGGGTTTTGATCACCCTGTTGGGTTTATGGTCCGATAATAACCAGATTAACTGTACTGTAAGCCTTACTTATTGACCAAAAGCACCAAACTGTTATTACGTGTCAAATTTAGTCATCTTTTAAGTTGCACAAAAGCTTGCTACGTGGAATGAAAAGCTCATGTTTACGCAATGAGAGAGAACATTATTGAAACAGAATACAAGGATTCAAATGAATAATTCAGAATGCAAATGAAGCACTGTTAACATCTATCCATGTAATCTTTCAATATTATAGAGCAGGCTTCATTTCAGTTTTTTTTTTTTTTTTAATTTACAGTCAATTTAATGTAGCAGTGTATTGCAAAATTGAAACCACGTAGGGACATTTCCACGACATTGAATTTCCATTACTTTTCCAAATGTGGAAATTACGCTTAAAAAAAATCCCTGATATTTCCAAGTTTTCTAAGTCCATGGGAATCCTGACCAAAAGTACCATGTATATGGTAGCAAATGCTATATTTATGTGCCAAAGCTATATGTACATGGTACTTTCAGTGAGTTTAGATTGGTAGTAGTTCGAAATCCATCTGAAACATGAAGCTGAAAATTCGGAGAACCTGTTTATATTCTATTTTTGCAAAATAAAATAATTAAAGACTTAACAGCCATAATGTTTAAGACACAGAGTACTACTAGTGGGTCAGTCCTAAACATTCAGATCGAAACATTCAAAAGACAAATACATACAGTTCTAATGTATGTAAGTAAACGAAAGAAAAACAACCTTACAAAATATCCATCTATTTTCCTCACCTCTAGTTTGTGGTTGAGCTGAAAGATGGTTTGGGATTTGTGACACAGCTGAGCAAAACACGAGCTGAGGCTGGTCATCTTCTGACGGCCCTCATATGTGATATCAGCCTGATCCGGGTCGATATCTCCCAGCAACAGATCCACGTCCACAAACGCCTTGTCAAACTCCTTCTCCAGCACCTCCAGCCAGCGGAACATGGACATACCGGAGCCGGGAGCCGCGGCGGGACCGGAGGAGAGGCCCGAGCCCGCAGATACAGCACCGCCGGCGGACACAGACATCTTTAGCACGGATACAGGGACAACACACTGATAACTTGAATTTAGTCCTTTACTCGGTGCGATCACCCGGCCGTCTAAGTTAAATTAACAACAGACGTCTGCTGAGATAGAGTGAGACTGATGATTTGTTTATGTGTTTTCCGTGTTTTCTCATCTGACCAGGAAATCCGAGATCGTACAAGTCAGCAGCGTGGATTGATTAGTTTGGTCTGCCACACGATGAGCCCGTGGATAGACGAGCGAATCGATTCGTGGGAATTTTACAGCAGACCGTCTGTGGCATAATACAGTAGTTATTATCCTTTTATTAGTTGTTTAACTCTATAATATATTTGCAAGTGTTAATAATGCCTATACACGCTGCTAATATTGTTTAATAGTTGTAATATTTATTTATGTAATCCTGTATTAGAGAACATTTTGATGAAATAATAATAATGCCTTTAGACTAATTATCAGGGTTATTCTAATTAACTACTTGAAATAAAATAAGGGTTAACTGAATAAAAATCCAATAAAATAGGCAACATTTCTTGTTTTAATTTTATTTTATTTCATTTAAATTATTTTTTAAATCTTTTTTTAATTAAAACTTTATGTTATAAAATACAGTCATTCATGTTAGTAGGTTTTTTTATACAGTAGTCCAAAATATAAAATTTTTATACATTTCTGGTTTTAAAACTTCCTTTTGTGAAGTTAATATTCCTAAAACCAAAGATTTATACAGATGAAATGCATTTGTTTAACTAATAGGTTGTGAATACTTTATCAGCAAGTTTCTAACATTTGCAAACAGACAGGACACTCTACTGCTGAGAAGTCAGTTCCTTGCTGGTGTCAAATTTTGTTTTCTTACCAAGATGATGATCTCAACCATTATTCACTGAATCTGGCTCAGCTATTTCATGCTGCGTGTGAAGCTGTTTTCTCAGAATGATGATATTCTGCTTTTTTCTGTGTGTCTTACTCTGCAGTCAACATGCCACATCTATCTATCTATCTATCTATCTATCTATCTATCTATCTATCTATCTATCTATCTATCTATCTATCTATCTATCTATCTATCTATCTATCTATCTATCTATCTATCTATCTATCTATCTATCTATCTATCTATCTATCTATCTATCTATCTATCTATCTATCTATCTATCTATCCATCTATCTATAGCATTTAGCTGTCTGTCTAACCGTATCTATCTATCAGTCCATCTATTCATCCATCCATCCATCCATCTGTCTATCCCTCCGTCATTCAGTCCATATATAAGTGTCTAAGCAGATTCTATAGGTGGATTAAATAATTTTTTTCTTATTCATTTTCTTGAAGTTTTAGTTTAATGTTTTACATTTTGTACTATGTGATTTATCACCAGTGTTCTTGACTACAGCTTCTTAAAACATTAGATTTGTCTTCAAACCACTTCACCAAAGTCCCTCATGATCTTCCTCTGTCTATGGTTCATCTGAACTTGGACAATAATCAGATCCGTTTGCTGGGGAATCATGACATGTCCCAGCTGCACAACCTCATTATCCTTTCTGTCAGCTCTAACAGGCTAGTATCAGTCGACGGGGGTCTTCACCGGCCTAATCTCTCTGCGTGCGAGTTAGCAGGAAACCAGCTATGAATACTGCCTGCTAGACTGACCCCTAAACTTGAACAGCTGGACTGCAGGCAAAACAATATCCAGGAAGTCTCTTGTCAGCAACTAGCAGGGATGAAACTGCTGAAACATCTCTCAATGGAAAACGACCCCATCCAAAACTTTGAACTTTTTTTTCACTTAACATATTTATATTAATTTGATTTCCTCTGAAGTAAAGTCAGTCTGTGTTTTTTAGTGTAATTGAAATAATGAAATAGTTTTTATTTTATTTGAACATTTTGATATTAACATTAATTAATATGATTAATATTAATTAATGACTAATATCAATATTTTCCTGTTTTCATTTTAATTTCAGTTTTAGTAATTTTGGTATGTTTTTGCCTCTTTGTTTAGTTTGTATAGTTTTTACAGTCATATTGTTTTATTTTAGTTATTTTAGTACATCAAGTCATTACTAAATGAAAATGAGAAACATTGCCTTGGCAACTATACTTGAAATAAAACAAATTATTGCATGTTTTCTTTTATTTTAGTTAAGTAATGAACATTTTATTTTTATTTTATTTACACATTTTTTATGCATTTATATATTTATTAATGCATGCACACATTTACTATATTTATGCATATTGCATTTATTTGTTTATTTTTGCTTTTATTAGACTGAATATGATCTGATTAATTGGTCGTGTTAAATAATAACTGTTTGATAAATGTTGATAACTGTTTTTTTTTTAATCAGTTGTTTTAATATTCTTTTTATACCAGCCTTTAAGAGACACTGGTCCGTTTGGATCTAAAAGAAAAAAAACATTGACACGATACATAAAAGTGAGCTGAAGCCTCTCAGGTGACTGCAGATGTTAAATCAAACTCTCCACCCGGCATGCATTGAACCTACCAAAACTAAAACTTCTATATTTGGATAGAAACCCATGGCAGTGCAGCTGTGGACTCCTTGAGGTCAAAAAGGCCCTTTTGGCACAGGCCTGATTTCTGCAGCGAGCCTATCCATGAATCTCTTGATGAATGGCAAGCTTATGTACTGGCACAAGATATCTGTGAGAAGCAGACCAAGGATTTATTATTGGAAAGAAAAACTGAACACATAGACAAAGAGGAATGCGATGATTATGATTCGTAAATGTAATCCTTACATATGAAGACATAACTGCAATGTTTTACTGCCTCTCTGTATGTTTTGTTTCTGGCATCCCATAAAGAATGAACAATAAATTATTACTGTTGTAGTGTTTTGTCCAATTTGGTCACCATCAGTGATATGGACACGTTAAAATAAAACCAGATGTATTTGTATTGGAAAAGATGGTTATTAGATGGCTTTGTTTCATTGGCCACCAGAAAGAAATCATAAACAGACCCATAAAAAGCCATTTTTGTCAAAGTAACATTTAAAATTATAATATATAAATATATTGAAAGTGTTCAATTAATATTAATAATTTATAGATATTTTTTACCCTCCATCTTATATTATAAAATACAATAATATTAAATTAATATATATATTAAATAATAAATGTTATAGTTGCAACGCTGATCCATTAAACACTGGCTAGTTAATATGTGTTAAAAGTTGTTTTATTTTCTATTAAATTAAGTTAAATCTGAAATGTATATCCGAAGTAAACAAAATATTGAGCTTTTTATATTCATAGGTCAAATGAATATACATTTAATAGGATTTACGCACATTCCATTTACCGGTACAGCAGACAATCTCATTGAACTATTTCGCGCAAGTGTGATTTTTGATTTATTTTGATCTGAAATCAGAAGTCAAATGTACTTCTCCCGCCTTAGTACGTGCAGGGAACACGTCATAACCGATCCCAGACCAGCGATTAGAGTGACGCGCAATCGCTCTGTCAGCCGTCCAATCAGAGAGCTCCATGTCACACAGCAGCGGGTTCAGAGTGGAAAGGTTGGCAGGATGAAAAAATGGCAGCCGTCGCGCTGCGGTGTTGGCATTGACCAAAATTGCAATTTTTTTTCGATAGACCATCGCTCCCAAGTACACAGATTACTTTAATATGAGGAATCCCATAGATACATTCAACTTGGAACGCGTTTAAAAGACCTTGAAGCATGGCTTTACTGAATGAGATGGTGTGGCGGGTTTTGCACGCGTTACTCTATGTCCAGCGCGCGCTGCTCGACTGGTTCCGAGTCCACATCTGGAGGTGGAAACGGGCCGTACTGGGATTGTTACTGCCCCTTGCCCTCGGCTTTCATAATTCGAAAAAGACTGGACCCATAGGCAAACGGCCCAGCCGCCGGGTTCGCTGGGGAGCCGATGGCAGGACGTTAGAGAAGCTGCCTCTTCATGTGGGCTTATTGATCACTGAGGAGGAGATCCAGTTCACGGACATCGCCAATCTAGTGGTCTGGTGCATGGCAGTAGGCATCTCATATGTCAGTGTTTATGATAATCAAGGTAAGATTCTTATGCATTGAATTAAGACATATGAATGACAGTCACATGCTGTTTTTTCAACACCCATGACTTGAGCAAAGAGATCAATGCACACACTTGATGTATTGGTGGAGTAACTTTGTGATCACATATGATTGCCTTTATGCCAAAGCTTCACCTGTTTCGCTCATATTGATGTCGGATAGTATGGTTATGGTTATCTATTCATTATATGGGTCAAAGACGAGAAGTCCCATTTTTATTTCCGCGTCAAATTAAACGTACATGTGATTTTGTATACATCTATATACATAAGTGATTTAATACACATTAAAGTGTCTACTTAATGACTTCTGTGTAAATAAAATGTCAAAATATGGGTGAAATCATGTTCATTCGTCATTTAGCAAGAGTATAACATATTTATGTAAAAATAAAACCACATACTCATTCTGACCTGTACTTATTAAAACGCATAAAACTAAATGTTGTTAATTTATATTTTAGTATGTTTATTGATTTATTATGTTTTAAATGATTAAAAACCTCTTACATAAAAATGGATAATATTAATATAAATTAATTCATATGTCATATATTTATTAGGAAAAACATGTGACTTGCACCAAAACCTTTTTATTCCTTAACTTCAAAAATAAAACTAGAGTAATAATACTGTTATTTTGATTAATAAGTTTCTTTGAACCCTTTGAAATGCATATTAATCAAACCTTTATTCTCATCTTTATAATTTAACAATCTGTCTGGTCTCTTTCACCTCAATATATTTCTCAATGGAAGTAAAGAAGTGTCTGATATAATATTTTGCTTCTAACCTTTGACAGATATTTTATAACTGAGAAATTTATGGTAAGGGTGAACAGAGGTCTGAATCATGTTGTCAATAGTGATTCGTTAATTAAAGGTCATCCTTTTTTTTTTTTTTTTGCGCCAAGAAATTACCTTCATTATTCATTCATGCCACTGTGGACTACGTAATTTTAGGAAGAAAAAAACAAGATGTCAGCTGTTGAGTGTTTTCTCCTCCCTTTTAAAAGTTGATGATTATATTAAGTTTGCTCTATTGTGTTTTATTATTTAACAGTGATTATTCCCTTCCCTGTCAGAACAACACTGTTTCCAACCCGTTGAAAGCCACTGATCTTGAACTACATTGTCGAGTTCAGCAAATTGAGTTCTCTCAATGTGACATGTTCCTCAATTAGCTTTGAGTTTTGAGGATCTAAACTTGTCTTCTGAAAGTGTGAGGTTGCTGATAACATCTTTAGATTGGTGTTTCTGATATAACAGATGCTGAAGTCTAAGCTGGGTTTTATGGTTGTTTCCAACTTTAACGGATGATGAATATGGAGGGTTTCTCTCTGAAACTATAGTGTCTAATGGGTGTGGGACATCTTGTTTTACAGGTGTCTTCAGGAGGAATAATTCTAGACTCATGGAGGAGATCCTGAAACAGCAGCAGGAGCTTTTGGGAATGTATCGTTCCAAATACTCGGTGGAGTTTATGAAGAACGGTGCAGATAAACCGGAGCATCAAGGTGAGGCTCAAATCCTGAGAAATTGAATGTTGCTTTTTGTTTGAGACACCCACTGTGGGTGGACACCTGTTCGAACAGGCTGGATCAGAATATTTAGTCTAGTATGATTGCAGGTTTTTGTTCATGATCGCTGTAATGGATCACAATGATTAGTTGTTTATACCTTTTATGTTTTCAAGGCTTGGGTTTGGAAAAGCCGGTTAATTCACTAAAGGCATTGTGGGAAATTGGAGAAACTTTTATGCAGTTTTTGTCTGATTTTTTTTTTATTGTTGCTGACCTCTATGAGTCAGGAGTTGGTTTTATTTTTTCAAAATATGCCTTGAGCAAGTCATCTTTTGAGGACCATATGGAACCCAATCCAGAGTGACACAGTTATACATATGAAAACCTGTTTTTCTTATTATTTTACTCCTAAGCTATCTATCTATATAACTCAATAAGTACTTTTTCTGCTCATCCAGTTGGACTAGTTGTTCATGTCATAACATATTTATACTTTTCAAAAGTTTGTGGTCCGTAAAACAACTGTTTTCAGGATTTATGATAATTAGTGGTTGACCGATATGTGTTTTTGACAGCTGATGCCGATATCTTGGAAAGCAGGGGGCCGATAGACGATATAAAGCCGATATGATTTTTTACATTATTATTATTATTATTAAGAAATTTTACAATGGATTACAAAATAAATGGGTAAAAGAAACATGCCTATAAATTTAGATGTCAGTATTTTTCACAAATAAATAAATATTTCATAAAAATATTATGTAAAATGAAAGTAAACACTGTAACCTAGAGGACACTCTATTATAGCAGTTTTCTAGGAAGTTTGTGTGCCCTGGGAAACATATTTCTCTCACCACCTCGAACACATCGGCCAAGCAGAAAAATGTATCGGTCGACCATTAATGATAATAAGAAATGTTTCTTGAGTACCAAATCAGCAGCTTTGTAACTTTGTGTAGTCTTGTTTACAAGATGTATTTAGCTCTGTCTCATCACACACATCTGACTTTCATGGAAAGACTTCATATTTAGTCATTTGTCATAGACTATGCATCACCCGGGTGCTTTAGTCTTTGTAAATGTTGTCCACATTTTACTTAATGTAAATAAATTTTTTTTCTGTCTTCTATAGTGTTATCTTTTCAGTCGGTGGTGAAGGTCTTATCTCCAGATGATGGGCGGCTCAGTATCGTCCAGGCAGCCCAGCAGCTCTGCCGGGACGTTGAGCTGAAGAAAAAGACATCCCAAGACATTAACGTCACTGTGTTGGACTCATTACTCAGAGGTGCGTTTACAGCATGTATGTTAGCTGACTAGCACAAACCAGCAGTTAAATATGACATTTAATCCTCTAATTTGATTCCAGTCAAAAGTGCAATCCGGATTGAGCCTTAAAAGTTTATGTATAGAAGTGATTAAGGATAAATATGTTTTAGTCTTTGAAAAAAATTGTGCAACCACAGGTTGTATTAGAAGAATCATTTCTGCATAATTAAAAATGCTTCCTATTATTTAAAAAAAAAATAAAGGATCTGATCAATTATTTTCCTTTCTTCAATGAATGTCGATAGGGATTACAAGTGAAGAAAAGGAGAAAAAAAAATGTTTTCAAAGTGCCTAAGGAGGGACTTATGAAATGATTTATGGGACTATTTATATGGTAATTTTATAGACTTTTTTTTTTTTTTTTTTTGTGACTGAATCAATTAAATAAAACTTAGCCGTTTCACTAAACTCACTCTTGTAGATTGACATTATAATAAATATTGTTTCATTTGATTTATTATTAATAATATAAATAATATTATTTATACTAAATTGTATTTGGATATGTTGTATTGAGAGAGAGATCTGTTATTTAGGACCTTTTTCGCTTTTTCTATTGTCTCCAGCATCTTTTCAGTTACCAAAAGAGCCGGTAGTGTTCTCATTATTCGTCTTCAGAATAATCTTTCCACTGATGCCTGTCCAACCCCCATACCCCCCCCCCCCCCCAACCCCCATGCAGAGTCAAAGAACATACCAGACCCAGACCTGGTGCTGAAGTTCGGCCCTGTGGAAAGCACACTTGGATTTCTTCCCTGGCACATCAGACTAACAGAGATTATGTGAGTATGCGTATGCATCGATGTAATTGAGCAAGCACAAACTGTACAGAATACAGGCAAGTTCTTAAACCATAAAACGTGTTTTGCTTTGTACAGAACATTGGTCCTTTCCTCTGCCTGTCTGCACGTCTTAACGTCTTAATTTGTTCATTCACAAATGAAGGCCTTAAAAAATTCTCAAATTGGTGCAGAATGTCTTCAATTCATAAAGTTGTTACATTAAATGTTGCATGCATTGCAAAAAAATTCCAGTACAAATATCTTAATAGCCTTAAATTGAAATACACCTACTAGATGCAAAATGAAATCTTGTTGTCTAAGACATTGAACAAAATGAAGTGACTTTTAAAATACAGTGGCCTTCAAAACTCCACAATAGATGTCTTAAATTTAAAATCTAATTTAAACCTTGAAATAAAGCGAAAATGTACAACAAAGAAATAATCTGTTTAAAATGAGGGATTGGTAGAAGTGTGTGCTTTGACATAATTACGTACATCTTTGTGTCAGTGTGTACGGTGGCATTTTGCCCGGAGAGTTTACTTAAATCCTTTCGCATGATTATCAGCACAGATTAACAGTTAAACCTGTCCACGCTGACACACTTATCTCTGGAAGCTTTGGAAGTGTGTGTGATGACGTGAACAGCAGTGTGAGATCACGGCACACATGCAGACTTTCATAGCATTGCATCATTCAACCATCGTCAGCGTCCTGCAGTTTGACAGACTCCATCTTAACTGTTTTAAACGCCAGTTTTTACCATATCATACTGTAAATGATAAATGCGCTGTACCCAATATAATTAAAGGTTAAACAAATGTAAGACATGTACACAAAGCAGCTAAAAATACACTTTTCGTTCTATATACATTTTAACCCAAAATCTTGATGTCACAAATTCATGTCCTGTTAACTTGTCTTAAGAAGCAGAATTTAATATAGAAGGAAACCTGTATTTTTCCTTTTCAGTGATAATTGCAAAATGTATCGAACTAATGGAAAGTGTAGATTTGCTTTGTTCAACACTGTACGGCTTTTGTGTTTCTCTGAGCTTCCACTAGATGGCAGTGTGTCACTGCACAGATTCACTGTAAAATCTGTAAATGTAGAAAATCAAAATATATTTTTATCACAATATAATTAAATCACAGTATAAAGATGCTAATAAACTCAAAATATATTGTTGTAAGTCTGAATATAAAAAGTACACGTGCAGAAAATCAAAATCTGTATACTAGTACTCATCAAAATATATATATTTAGAAAATCAAAATCTGTATACTAGTACTCATCAAAATATATATATTTATTTTTATAGTTCTATTGCTCACCAAGGTTGCATTTATTTGATCAAAATACAGTACAGTACAACTGTAAATTATTATTGCAATTTAAAATGTTTTCTATTTTAATATATATATATATATATATAATTTATTCCTGTGATGATAAAGCTGAATTTTCAGCAACCATTCTAATATGAGAATATTTTTGTGGAAACCATGATATATATTTTTTTCATGATTCTTTGGTAATTAAAAAAATTGAAAAGAACAGTGAAAATATTTGAAATACATATTTTTGTAACAATATCTTTTCGGTCACTTTATCAATTTAAAGTGTCCTTTCTGAATTAAAATATCAATATATTATATTAATATTAACATTAGCCTGAATGCACTGTAAATTGCTTTGGATAAAAGCATCTGCTAAATGCAGAAATAAATAAATGGAAAAAAAAAAATCTTAGTATATAAATGTAAATAATATGTAGAAGTAAATCTGAATATATAGTTATAAGTCTGAATATATAAATGTAAATTCCATTATGTAGATGCAAGTGAATATATAATATGTAATTCATGAAGATATAGTTATTATTCTGAAAATATAAATGCAAATCTGAATATATAGGCTGTTCTCTACATCTTAATGTAATTATGTCTTTAGTATCAGACATGCCAGTAGACAGAAGATTTTTTTATTTAAAGAAAACAGAATGTAAATCCTTTATACATGTATCAGTGCAGATATTGTATTATATTAATTATAGCATAATTAGTGCATATAACTTATCTAAACCAAAGGAAGTATTTTCCTTGAAAAATGCTGGTGGTGCCAAAAGATTTACTTGTCTATATTAATTCATGATTTACAGAATATAAAAAATATATTCTGATTTATTTCTATAAATTCAGATTTATATACTCGGACTTTATATAATTATTTCCTGTTTTGCTCTTCATAGTCTTCTCAGCCTTGGATGGTGTTTGTCTGGAACCTGATAATACACATGTAGTCTGTTAATCAGGGAGGTTTTAAAGAAATTAAAATAAAAGTTTAACTGATTGCACAAAATTGATTTACAATTATGCTCCTACATTTCAAGTATATAATTAGCTACATTTTAATAATATCATCTCAGCTACCCTGAGGAAACCATGTCTAATCATGTTCATTCCACGAAAATGAAATGTGTGCATTTGGACTAAAATGAGTACTGTTATATAGCAAGGGTACATTAATTTGATCAAAAATGGCATTTATAATGTTGTAAAAAATAATTTTACTGTTCTTTTGAATCCTGAAAAAAAATAGTTGTTGCTTAATATTTTTGTGAACACTGTTTTCAACATTGATAATAAGAAGAATGTTTATTGAGCAGAAAATCAGCATATTAGAATGATTTCTGAAGGAAACCACAGAAAAAAAAGTTTTACAATATATTAAAATAGAAAACAATTATTAAATTGCAATATTTTGCATAATTTTTTTGTGTGTATTTTTGATCAAATGAATGCGGCCTTGGTCAGCATAGGAGAGCTTGTCTGTTTTAAAATTTCTTTCTTTATTTAAATGTAATTTCAAATTTTCTCTCCTGCTGTAGCTCCATGCCGTCCCATGTAGACGTCTCTTACGACGACCTGTTTGGTGCTCTGCAGCGCTATGCGATGTGTGAGCAGCGGCTGGGCAAGTGAGGAAGAGTCCGCAGAGAGCAGAACAGAAGGAACTGAATGATGGAGGGGGTCCGTCCCTCTCTTCATGTTTACAGTACAAGCACTGGAGCCTCAGCGCCAGCAACCCACTGCTGCTGCTCTTCTCTTCTCTTCTCTTCTCTGCCTGGATCATCTCTGCTCTTCTCCACCGAGGCCTGCTGGGCATCTCTCTGTGTGTATGTGTGTGATTATACTTGTGCGTTTGTGTAGGTGTGAGGCTCTCATGAGTGAGTACATTCAGAAAAGGATGCATGCGCTACCCTGGGAAGTGTGCACCAGCAAGCCAGTCGCTCAAGGAACTTGGTTAGCCGCATATTTACTATCATTTTTGTTTTTACTTTCTCATACCTTTGGACACTTTGGATTGGTGGCAGTTCGTAAAAGTGCACTGAAGTTGTACAAAGTCATCCGTCTTGCCAAACGAGAGTCCTTGGAGAGAGAAATGCACTTGTAGTTGCACAGCTGCTTTCAGACGACTCAAACGTGCGAGAGCTTTCTTTTCGACGGATCCTCTGCATGCCGAATCTGTCTTACTGTAATGTCATGCTCCCATTAAGGCTTAACAAGCTCTCTTAAATGGTTATGTATGTTTATTGGTAATTGTGTTGTATGAATGTGCACGTACGTGCCACAAATGACAATAATTAACGTTTAAACCCTGAAGTTTGTTATTCTAAGTGCGTAAATTGATTGCTCTACATCGTTCCCCTCGAAAAGCTCTCGCCGTTTGTAATGGCTTCTGGTGCTAATTATGTTTTTTTTTTTTTTTTTTTTGTAATCAGTAAATATCGTTTCATTCAGAAGTCTGTTCTCTTTCTCTGTCAGTGTCTCTATGCATCAGAAATGTTTCACATTAATATTTTGTGAGATCCGTGATTTTTTTTTTTTTGTCATAAAATGCCCCAGGCTTTTCATCGTTCTGCTTACCACAAGAACTCTTAAATATGTAATTCATGGGTTGCCATTGGAAGGGTTGGTTTGCTAGTGTCCAGTGTGAATGTATAATAAACGTTACTGGAGTCCTTTAACAGTAGTTGTATTGAGAGTGACATTGATGCTTCTGAGTTGAAGTCGAAAAGAGGAATGATTTTCTGTTGCAGCTTCACTCTCACACTTGGCAGGTATGTGTTTTTTTTTGTGTGTGTTTCATCTGACAGTTCTTCATCTGGCTGCCACTTTTATCCAAAGTGACTTGTGTTCAGGCTATATATTTTTTCACTATGTTCCTTGGGACTTGAACTCATGGCATTGGCATTTCTAGTGACATGCTCTAACAGTCACAGGAAATCTGCTGGTATATTGGCTGGCTACATCATAAATAATTCTTCTAACAATAATTCAGCTTTTCATCCATTAGGTTTACATATGCTGCCGAAATATACTGATGAAGTCTCTCAGGCTCACCAAGGCTGCATTTATTAATTAAAAACAGTAAAGACAGTAATATTGTGAAATAATGCAATTTAAAATAACTGCTATTTTTGAAAGTTTTAAAATGTAATTTATTTCTCTGGTGCCAAAGCTGAATTTTCACCATCATTATTCCAGTCTTCAGTGTCGTATTATTTCATTATGGATTGTTGCTGGGATTGAAAATGTTAGTTTG
Organism: Carassius carassius; assembly: GCF_963082965.1. NCBI lineage: Eukaryota > Metazoa > Chordata > Actinopteri > Cypriniformes > Cyprinidae > Carassius > Carassius carassius. The sequence goes on from NC_081772.1 coordinate 5,569,450, forward strand.
CATTTTTAAAAGCATATTTGCCTCAGGACGACAGAATAATGCTGGAAATGAACATAGATTTGGCATAAATTTAGGTTTTCGATGCAGTTTGAAATTCAGTCTTACATCTCCCTTATCATTCTTAACGTATTGCATATTTTATTTGGAAAAGCTTTTCCATATTTAATTATTGCTATTTTTCACATCACATAGATTTCTTTTCATATTTTTTTTCTTCTACATGAATTCATAGCCAGACAGTGCATTTGGTTCACAAACTGCACATGCAAGCAAGAAGGGTTTATTGCCTTAAACCTCTTACAGAATCTAGTTTCTCTCCTTTTGTGTGTGTGTGTCTATAAATAGTTAATAAAAGTGTGAGTTTCATGTAAGTGGGTGAACGTGAAATACACAACTTTGAACTAATGATGGCTGCACTGAGGGATTCTTCTGAGAAAACGTTTAAGATGTTTGGGAGCATCTGAAGAACATATAGTTGTGATCTGCAGCTAAACATTGGGAAAAGAATATTCTATCTTGTATACAAGTTATCCTGATTGTTGTAGCTGAGTAAATTCGAGGTCTGTTATACAACTAATCTTATTAATAAATCCATATTTCACCATTGCTGCATTGTTATCAAATGAGCGATATTGAGTCTGTTATGTAAATCATTTAAAGCAATATTAAATGTATTTGATTCCTTGGAAATTTTACATATTTTTATAAAAAGTTATATAAAATTTGTTTCCTGTAAAACTCCATATTAAAGGAATAGTTCACCCAAAATTGAAAATTAATGTAGGCCTACTTACCCTTAGGCACTATGGATTTGTAATTTGGCTGGAAGCGACGGTTAAAACCCCTTAATGATGGATTTGTTTCTTACAAAATGCACCTTTTCACTTCACAAGACATTAATCGATGTTTGGATTCTTAGTCTGATGGCACCCATTCACTGCAGAGGATCCATTGGTGAGCAACTGATGTAATTATACATTTCTCCAAATACTCCGTTAAGACCTAAAAGCAGTTGCACATCAGTAAGAATATATATATTTTTTTCTTTTTATTTAATAAGGTAAAAACTGAATTTTCAGAAAATCATATTTTCCTATCCCTAAGAACCTGGACATTTCAAACATTTGGACATTTGTTTTTAATATAATTTTTTTTATTTTAGTTTAATCAAATATCTGTCTTTTTATTATATTGTTTATTGCATCATTCCCTAAACATGACTTTCTACACTGTCTAATGAAATTTGCTTAGTCGAGGAATACAGAATCCAAATAAGTCTTGCAGCTTTATGTTCCCACGGACGGGTTTTGAAAAATCAAACAAAGCAAACCAACAATTGTTCAAATTTCATAGAGCATGATACGAGTGTACTTATTGATAGTGGATTAAGAACGTATCTGTGTCTGTCTGAATGACCTTTAGTGTTTGTTATATGGAGCTCTTTGTTAAAAACCCTTTATTCTTTTTTTTTTTTATTGTCCATGTTTCCAATAAAGCACAAGTCCGTGTGGATCTCCATTCAGTCAGAGAAAGGCATCGACCGCCGCTTTAGGTGATCCACCCCCCGAGGTTAATAAGGTAAATATTGCAGCACAATAACACCTAGAATAGAAACAAATCAATTGATCACTGGAGCACATTGAACTGAGGTGCTTAGAAAGCATAATTCAGACCTGCCTACAAAAATAACATCTTGTAATGGATTAGGCAAAGTCTAAATGATCATTAGTTTGTTTCAGAGAACACACAGCAGTCGGGATGCATTAGTGGACGCATAAATCCACTCAAGGACCTGCTTTATGAGCTCTACACTTCCCTCGTTTTATTGATTTGAATTTGTGCCTATTTATAGTACAGACATTATCAGGTCGTTCTCTTGTTTGTCTCCTGCCGCTCGACAAAGCAGTCATGTTCCAGTCATGGCACTCAGCAAAGGAAATAGAAAAAGGCTTCTTTATTTATCAGCATTCTTCAGGCTACATGAAATTGTAAATGGATTTTGCATCCGATAGTCTTTCAGTCAAGAAATCAATTGGAAGATATTTGCTGTGTTTGGAATAGCATACTAACTACTATTATGTACACTGCATACATTTCTGTTTGCATAAAGAACTACTACCAATATGGGCAGTATACAAACAAGCACACTGCCAGGAATAATCAATCCCACTATGCAATGCACTCAACTTGACCTTCCATTTCCATTGTGATGAACAGACCAGGAGAATTAGAAAATCTTGAAACTCATGAAATATTTTTGATTTCATTTGTCAGTTGTATTGCACACAGTGTGCTCTGTTGTATAACAGCACCATTGAGGAATATTGCAATTTTATAATGCAGTCCATGCAGACTTAGACACTTTTATTTACGGACTGACGGATGGACAGATAGATAGATAGATAGATAGATAGATAGATAGATAGACTTCATCAACAGTCGGCAGCTGTCTATGTAGTCAGTGAAGCAGCTCAGTTTCTGTGTTCTTCAAAACAAGCAGACAAATGCTTGTCTAAGGCCAGAAGAACATGTGGGATCAAACATCATCACTCCAGCTCCTTCCATCAGCGTCCAAAGTGCTGCTGTAACGCTGTGCTTCTCTAACACAAGAATCCCCAGTAGGTTATGAATGCACCTGCTGTCTGTAGTCCCTCTGAGCGAGTCCGTGACCTCTCTCTGCGCTTCAGCCACAGAGAATACACATTATGCTGCGCTTTCACAGACATGCAATATGAGAGCCAATCCTGTTCAGCATGCTGGCCACTGGTTTCCATGACAACTAAGGGATGATGGGTTGTCAAAGCCTGTATGAAAACAGTATTTTCTCAACCTAAACACCAGCTGATATTGAACGGACTAATCTGTCATTCCTTAAAGTGGATATTGATTTAAATTCAAAGCATTTTGCATCAAACCAAATTAAAACAGAGCTTTAAATCATGACTTACGTGTTGTACAGTTCTAAGCGCACCCATTAAACATTAAGATGTACTGCAAGTAAATGCAATCCATGTATTGATTTCACCCTGAAGCATCCATAACTGTTGGGCTTTTGGCACACTAACAAGCAGCTAGGTTTAGATATGCAGCCCTTTAGGAATGAGTAAGTGATCGTGGGCTTTGTGTTTTGACATCTTGCTGCACAGGGAACTGAAGTACCTGGAGTGTTTACTCATTGCAAGATTACATCCTCTGAAGAGAAAGTTAGAGAATTCATTCAGTTTTCTTTGTTTTCTCTGGAAGAATTTTTATTCCAGTATGCCTAATATTTTCTTTCCTTATGTAGAAAGAAAATGCAAAAATAAATACAAAATTAAGTATTACTAAGAAAAAAATTTATTCGTTTTATTAAATTAATGTAAGATTATTCATTTCGTCTATATGTAAGCTTTGTGGTTCCTTTCCCCTACATCTGATTAATTAATAAGCAGAAAGCAACCGGTAAATTATTTTTTCTTTCTCCTTGCTCTTCCTTCTCAGTATTGTCTAAAGTATTGCTGTATGTTATAAAAACATATTATTATTGTAGTTATTTACATTTATATATAGAAAGTTGATTTATTGTTTTTTTTCCCTTTTAACTCTAAAAGTTATTTTACTTTATTTTATTATTTTATTAAATGCAACAATTTATTTTAATTTCTCTCTGTATATATACACATATGAACAAATCTAAAATTCAATTCCAAAATAAAATGTAATATTTAAAAACAAATATTTATTAGCAATCAACAAGTCAAAGTCAAGTCAAAATTCAAGTCTTTTTTAATTACTCAGCGTTGAATGGGGCAGGTTTTATGTATTTGACTTTATATCTAGATTTCTACAATGATGTTCTATAAATGTTTAGCATGACTGTTGTATTTATATTAGAAAAATGCACACAACTGCTTGTAGGAAGTCATTTTGAATGGAGCCGAAGTGGATCAGCAATAGAAAGATACTGAATCAGTCCTATAGTTTTTCCTATTCTTCATAAGAGGAATGGAAAAATATCTTTGTGTTGTCCCAGACCTGTCATTACTGACAGCTTTTAACCCTCACCTAGATGAATAAGTGAATAAAATTTCATTGCACAAAAATAAATACATAAATAGTCTGATAACAGTTTTACGACCTGAGTTGAATAAAGCTTGTGCATGTTGAACATGCTGCTATGGTTTGATTCCCAGGAAACATAGACACTTGAACATGATGAAATATGTATTGTATAATATAATAAAATGTATAATCATAATTTATTTGTTCATTTATATGATTTTTGTTTTATACATTTTACTTTTAATAAATACTCTTAAATTTATGTATTTATGTAGGCCTATTTAATTTATTTATTCATTCTTTACATGTATTTATTAATGTTCTTACATTTACATATTGTTTCTTACATTCACTGAATAGGATCATATTTATTTGAGTATACTTGTTTTACATTTTATAAATCGGCTTACATTTAAGTAGGCTATTCATGTATGCATTTATTTATTATTTAGTTTATTTCGTTACATATATTTATTCATGTGCTTTATATTTTTATTTATTATTCAATATTTTACTTTTTACAATTAATAAATATGCTTACATTTATCACTGTGTTTTATTTTTTACATTGTATAAATATTTTATATTCATTTATGAATGTGGTTACATTTATTTATTACCGCATTTATTCTTAGATTTATGATTACATTTTATTATTGTTACATTTAACAAATGTGCCTACATTTCTTTATTACAGCTTTTTATTTAATGAGCGTCATTTTTAAATCCTTCTCATTGGTTGACGCGTACTGTCCGAAACAGCGGCCTCTAGCGGTCAAACTTTCTATTTCTCTAAAACGCACCGCCTCCCAATAATCGCGGCAGTCCTGCTCTGGCGTTCAGAAAATGCGCACCGAAACACCGGGAAACATCTGCTCAGAAAGCAAACAAGGGGCCAGGTGCATCGTCGCGCGCGCATGAATCTGTAACACCTAGCGACTTCTAGGAGCCTCCAGCATCCCTCCTCCTCCATCACTTACTGGAGATACATACACCTGTTTGTTTATTCTCACCTGCAATATGGAGAGCTAGAGCTGCTCGGAATAACCAAAGCCTTAGGAATGATCACTGCTTACTGATTGACCGCTTCAGTTTTCAGCTTTAGAGATGATGCCCGAGCACCAGAACCATGTTGTCACCACTATTGAGACCATTCCATCAGAGACAGTCACCGCATCCCCATCGCTGTTTCAGAGGATGAAGAAAGTGTTAAACAGGTAAGAGAAACTACAGGAAACGCTTGGATTTGCTCTTCCACGCTAGCAGAAGTCAATGCAACTTTGTTATGCTTTGCACATTTATTAAGATGTTTATTTTGCATTCGCACTTGGTTTGCTCATATCGTGTTTACATCAGAGTAAACTGAAGCAATCGGTTTTAATGCACATGTTAGACTTCCCAATAGTGCATAGGCTACAGATGTGATGTTTGTGATGGCTGTTCCAAAACCTTTATTTTCATCTATAGAGAGGTGAAGCAAGCCCTGTTTTTATATTAATAAGCCGTGGGCAGGTTTCTTCTGTCATTATTTTTACTATTCATTTGGACAGAGATTTAGAAAAACTTTATTAATCTAATGCCAATTTCTGTAATTTCTTACATTTATTCCTATATAACATCCCTTACATGTTGTTCATCTGACTGCATGCTTGCAGTGAGCATCACTGATTGTCTTTTTGTACAAGTCAGGAATCTCTTCATCACGGTGACGGAAAGGTCGTGAGGAGAAATGCACACTTTGCCTCTTTTGTCTTGTGTTGTGTGCGTCCATCAATCACAAGTGCATGCTGGTGCCACAAGAATTCTGTCTCGAACGCCTGTCTGTAATTGTGTCCGCAGAAAAACTGTTGTGAGAAATTAAATAAAACTGTGATCTGAACAATTTGGCCTGAAGATCTACTCTTGTTCAGGTTCTAAGGTGGCCAGATTTTGGTTTAGTTTGGGTGGGAGTCAGTGTCAGAAATGAACTTTCCGCTTCAAATAGATTTATAAGTATGTTTTTTAACTTTATAAATACATATATTTTTAGTGTTTTCATATCAGATTTTAGTCTTTTGCATCCGAAACCATCATTTTGGCACAAAATTTGCATTTAAGACTGAGTATAAACAAATGTCAAAACACTGAAGGAAATGTAACATTTTCACCTTTTCAGTTAATAAATTTAACAAATTTACAAAGAAATGACATACCGAATTAAATGTGCATTCTTGAAGAAGAAAGTTTGAAATTTGTATTTTCTGGTAAAACGTCTTTTTAAAAATATTTGTTTACAGTCAGTGTACAGTGCCTGCAGTCAATGAATACATTACTAATTAAGAATATTAATAAGTTTTAAATAAAAAAATATTTTAAATATTGAAGTAGCATTTTTTTTTGCCTCAAGCCCTTGTTAATTAATTGGGATATTCTAACATTAAATGCGTCAAAAGCGTTCCTCTGACTTGTTTGAGTTGTTTAATTGTCTGGTAATTTGTTTGTCCATGTGTGTAAGGGTATCTGGACGGAAGGGTTCAGCAGCTCCAGTTGTGTGTGGTTATGCAGAGAGGATGACAGCTGGTAGTCCTAGGTCAGATGAGTCAGGCTGCCTTTTCTCTCTCTTTGCCATCTGCTGGTCCTTTTTATTCCCACCACTTGCCTTTATTTCCCAGAACAATGTCTAAGGAGGTAGAATCTGTGCAGGGGCAGATCGGGTTGCACGCTGGGTGCTTCAGTGCCCATTGTGAAGCTGCCAAATCTAGAATCTGCTCTTGCTGGCCTGTTCTTGCTGAGGAATCATTTAATCAGCTGGATGCCACTGTATAGAAATTAACATTTTAGTGCTGCATCACTATTGCTAGTGCGTATACCCTTATGCATTAAAATGTGGTTTGTAACTCATCCCACAAAGTTTGTGTGGGCATATACAGCATATTGGAACCAAAATACCATATTCAACTAATTTGATAATGCATTCACTAAATCAGAGTTTCTTGTTAAATTGATTGTGGCATTTTTGACTGGTCACGTGATATTTTTTATGATATACTTGATATATTATGATATATATTAACTTATATAATGTGTATGTTTCATTATTTCAGATACTATCACGAGCTTGGTCTGATCCATCATGCTTAATGTCCTCTGTGTCTGTCTTCCATTCCAAATCCCAGTAATTAAAAGGTCGTACTTGTTTGGATGAAGAAGGTCATACTTATTTTTGTGATTTGATGTCATATTGTATTCTTGGTTCCTTAAAGCAATGCTATATAAAGCTTAATTGGCCCATGAATGAAGGACAGATTCAGATTGCATTAATAACCCTCAAGGTTGTTTTCCCCTTGGTTGATTGTCTTCCATTTGATATAGTGACCACTTAAAGGAGTAGCTCACTTAAAAGGTAAAATGGCTGTAATGTTGTTCAAAACTTTTGTGCTTTTTGGAGCTAGAGAGAGTAACTGCTGCATTGCAAGAGCAGCATAATGATTTTACAAAAATGTGTAATCCATGGCAAAAAACAGCATGTGGGTTTGGAACATAATGAGGGTGAGTATATAATGCCAAAACTTTAACTTGTACCAAGGGTAAACCTGCCATGTTACTGCTTTTCTCAGTGTGCAACAGGGTTGCGGAAACAATGTGACATAATAAGATATAAAATATGCAACATCTAGTAATTCCCCATGGCATGTTAGGAGCAGCATTAAAAAATCCATTACCTTCGGTAGAGCACTTTTTTGTCCTCACCTCATGGATAAAATGAGTTGATTGTGGAACTGTGTTTGCGTTGAGAATCAGATTCTTTTGTTTCAGTAATTAATATTGTGCCAGTCAACAGTGAACTCAATAAAAAAAAATATTTTGAGGGGAAAAAAGCAGTTCTTTTCTCAGACACATGGATAGTGAGAACAGCTAAGCTAAATCTAATCACGTTTCATCTGTTGTAAAACCCATGCGGTTCACATGGCACAGAAAGATTTGATTAAGATGACTTTCTTGCATTACAGCTAATAATGTTTGTGAATGGATAGAAGTTGTTTTTGGGGAAATTGTTAATGTTTTACAATGGATTATATTTCTTTGAATCTGATCTACCCAGCAGTCCCAGCTAGTTCTGTAGCATATGGAGGGGTTGGGCTTAAAAAGTTAAAGGGATTGGTCACCCCAAAATGAACATTTTGTCACCCTCAATTTGTTCCAGACTTGCATAATTTCTTTCTTCTAAACACAATTGAAAATATTTTGGAAAAACGTGGCAGTTTATGGTCCCTGTTGACCTCCATATTCCATATTACCCCCCCCCCCCCCAACACTATGGAAGGCAATGGGTACCAGTAACATTTTGGTGACAACACATTCTTCAAAATATCTTCTTTTATGTTCAGTAGAAGAAATAAACTGATATAGGTTTGGGACAACCTATAAATCATGCAGCAGTTATCTTCCTTTTTTTGTTACACTTTTCTTAACACTAATACTAATATAATAACATGTATTAATTGTTTTCTGTGTTAATCTGCTAAATACATTTAAAGATACACACACAAAAAGAAAATTCCTCAAAATGTTTTAGATTTTGCCCTGAAACAAAGATTTCAACCGTTTAGACAGCAATGAATGCTTACTGCCAGACTGCAGATACCACATGGTAGGGTATTTGAAAATATATAATTGGTAAAAAAATATTTTTCTCAATCAAACAGCCTCTTTGAACCCAACGAGTTCTTCTAGTCATGTGTACTTGAGTTTTTCCCATTGTCAGAGTTGTTAAGACGTAATGTAATCCTGTAAGAAAGTGGCTCCTTTTCTTAGCAATGCAGGCGATAACGCATGGAATGTGGGTGGCTCTTTGAGGACTGGGTGGGCTGATGTTATTGTTCTGGGGCACCCAAGCCATTCACAGGGCTGTGTGGACTTCCTGGTTCTAACAGCGCAACTTTGTTCTCATTTCCTGTGGCACCATTACTGCACGGCTGACAGCTGAAATCAAGAGAAATGTTAAATGAAACGTGCCATTCATCCTTCTTAGGCAAAGATTTGAAGGCGGAATAAATTTGGTTCTTTATTCTAAGAAATTATTCTAAATTATGATTAATCAGATAAGCTTTAAAATGTCATTGCAAACTAGTTGTTCTATGTGACATGCTTTTATTAGTGAGCTTTGAAGAATACTGACATTTTTCTTAAAGCCTAGAACTCATTGATCCAGTATTTCTCCTTTCAGAATAACAGTGGAGCGGATCTGATGATTTCTGCTCCCAGAATGACTATTCTGGGGCCTTTTGCTGCAATGTAATTGGCTGTTTAATCATGTGGCGGTAATCGGGTCAGAGGAACTCGCATGGCTTGACTTGGCAGGAGCTGTTAAAATTGAGTTAACATTCAGTCTTTATGAAATTCTCCCGATAATGAGACTCATAGTTTTGTTTGCAGCTTAATGCACATTTATTGCTTTGTGGAACATTTATGAGCAATTTAATCCAGGCGTCTTAATCAGCTTTATTTAGGCTTAGCAGGACACCCTTTAACTCCTTCCACTGTGTGGTTTAATGTATTTATATAACTTTTTGGTGGTGAGCAGAATTATGTGCTGCATTAAAATGTATGCACTTATAATGATTATGTTTCCTATACTGTATGTGATCATATACCCTTCCTTGCGTAGTCACAATTCTATATATTTTCCTCATTCCATTGAACACAAAAGGAGAAATTTTGAATTGTAGTTTGGTACTCTTTTCCATGCTATTAAAGTGATATATAAGGATCTGCAAAAGCATCAGAAATGTAGTTCATATGACTTGTGCTGCATTATGTAAATATGACTGTTTTTTTTTTTACCTTTATTTCACTGCACAAATAATGAATGCATATTATTCATGACGGAAAAGAAATTATCATTTTTTAAAATAAGATGGTTATGCTCACCGGTTTTATTCAAAAGTACAGTAAATGTAAAAAAAAATAGCTAAATTATTATTGCCATTCAAATCCCATTTTCAAACTACCATTAAAAAAAATGGGGTTAAATATAATTTTGATATTATTATTATTATTAAAAGTTTTTTTCCCCAAAATAAAAGTCTTACAGTGTCTTCAATTATGTTCCATTTCCATGTACCAGTATATCATGAAGAGGAGCTGTGCATACATATTTCTGACTGGGTTATGCAATTTTTTCCTTTGCTGTGTTTGTGGGTGGTCTAAGAATAATCAAATCTCACACATGCCCATCATCACCTTAGGAGAGTGGAAAATGGCTGAAAATCTTGCCATTTCCAAACTCAGCAGTTGGTTTGTCCAGTAAATATGCTTCTCCAGAGTGCTGGATTTGCGTGTGTGTCAGCGATGAGTGTTGCCAGTGTTTTGCCCAGACATGTGAACACCTAAGATCATTAATGGATCTATTCTGATTGTGCTAAGAGGTGACGGGGAAGCTGGCTTCTGACAATACAGCCAAATCGAACATTACCAAGAAAAAGAGGAAAGAAAAATCCTTTCCCCTCAATTAATTGCCCCCACACTGTTGCAGCAAAATCAAATATCATCATTCACTTGACGTCTGATTCTCTCCGGTGAAACGTGATTAATCGAGGTGAATTCAGGAGTGTGTCAGTCTGCTGGTGAATGAAGGACGCCCAGGATTCAATTTGTCGCCGCATGTGTCACTGGGAAGCAGGTGCTTTGATAGGAGGAAGGATGCAGGATGAAGAATATAAGTCTGATTTCCACTCATACTGCCCAACTCAAAACAATGACATGCTCAGTCATATATTTTAATGGGACATATCATATGCTTTTGTTGCAGAACCTGTATTTGTAACATTAGTCAATGTTTCATGTTGCTTAAAACAAAGTTTTAGTTTAACTTCCCCATTATTCACCCTCCTTTGACTGTTTTTGCTATTATATATTACCTTTTAAAAGGCGGGGTCAGTAAGGAAATGAATAATTTTATTCAGCCAGGATGCCTAAAAATTATAAAAAAATAACACTAAGGTCATTTATAATGTTCCAAAAGCTTCCTATTTAAAATATAAAGAAAGTCAAAGACCAAAACAAATATATAAAAATACAATATTCCTACAATATAGTTAAGTGCCACAACTGTTTTCAATACTGATATTAATAGGAAATGTTTCTTGAGCCCCAAATAAATGTTCCTTGAGCCCGAACAATTGGTGTTGAAGATGGCGCCGCCGAGTCCGGTCGCTGTCCAGGTCGCTCCGCTTAGATTATGTTTTTATTTACTTTTTTACCTACTTTTGCTTTCTCTTTTTACACACATTACCTCTGCACTGATCATATATGACAAAGAAACACTTTTGGACATTGGACACCGCTTCACTGACCTGTTTCAGGACACTTTATCCTCCAACCCATCTGAATAACCACCCGAGGCGACGGATCAAGAAACACAGCGGGAAACGTGCTGGGATTCGCAACAGCCTAAGGAAAAGAGCACACAGCCCTCCTTTACCGAGCATTCTGCTCGCCAATGTCCAGTCTCTGGAGAATAAGATGGACGATCTTAGAGCCAGGATAAGTTTCCAACGGGACATTAGGGATTGTAACATCCTTTTGTGTTTGTCTGAAACGTGGCTCATGACCTTGGTCCCGGACGCTGCTGTAACACCGTCTGAAAACTTCTCTGTTTTACGGATGGACAGGACAGCCGAGGCCGGCAAATCCAAAGGCGGAGGAGTGTGTTTCATGATTAACAAGAAATGGTGTGACCCCAGGAATATCTCCACTCTGTCGTGCTCCTGCTCGCCTCATCTGGAACATTTATCCATTATTTGCCACCCATTCTATCTGCCTAGGGAGTTTCCATCGATCATCATAACTGCTGTTTACATCCCACCACAAGCAGACACCGGTTTGGCTTTGTCTGAGCTTCACGATGCGCTCAGCGGCAACATCAACAAACATCCCGACGCTGCTATTATCATCGCTGGGGACTTTAATAAAGCCAAACTCAGGCAAGTTATGCCTAATTTTTATCAACATGTATCCTGTCCAACCAGAGGACCGAATACACTGGATCATTGCTACACTCAGTTTAAGAATGCCTACAAAGCTCGCTCACTACCGGCTTTCAGCAAATCGGATCATGCCGCCATTTTCCACACACAGGAATATAAACAACGGCTCGTTCAAAATCCCCTGGTGCAGAGGGTGGTGACGCGATGGTCCACCCAATTTAGAAACAATGCTACAAGCTGCTCTTGATGACATAGACTGGGACATGTTTCGAGCAAGTTCATCTGACGTCAGCGAGTTCACGGATGTAGCATTAAGCTTTGTAAACACGCTAGCCGAACAAGCTACGGATACAATAACTATAACGCCGCCTTCACACTGGCAGTTGAAATCAGCTCCGATACGGCTACGAAACGACCGTATGTCATTCATTTCCTATGGAGATTCGCAGACCGCATGCGAATGGCTACGAACCGAGTCCGAACGAGTGCGGTGCGAAAAAAATCGTGTCTGTTGGTCATCCGGATGCGTTCAAAAAATTGAACTCTTGCGAAAGGCTACGGACGGTTCCTATCCGACAATTCCAGCGGAAGTTGCCGTTGCTATGGTACTGATAAACAAACCTGAAATTTTAACTTTTAATCAAATAAATAATGTTTTTCTAACGTTAAGTTGTCATGTCATTTTTTTATTTTCATGATTTTCTAACATTATAAGGGCAGTTAATACAATTAAAATGAATAATTAAATATTGTGGCCCCCGCTCTCTGACACACTCGGACTCTCTCGCTTGAGTGCAGGGTTGTTGCAGCCCTATATACCACTATATCACATTTAGCTGACCTGACATGTCAACGTCCTGGGCAACTTTCCTCCACGCAGCAGCCTTCAAAGCATTGATGTCTCTATAACCCTCATCAGAGAGATCATAGAGTACTGCACATTCAGATACAGACAATATCAATCGTTCTAATCTCTCCGATATTTTTGTTCTACTCGCTTCCAAAGCTTTCCGATGCTTTTCAGCGGTGTAGTACGACGTCCACTGGGGGAGTATTGCATATTACGGAGCTGATTTCAACTGCCAGTGTGAAGGTGGTGTAAGGACATTCTCAAATCAGAAACCGTGGGTGGACAGATCAATCTGTGCAGCAGTAAACAAATGCACTGCTGCTTACAACGCCGGTCTTCTGTCAGGAAACATGAGCGAGTACAAAGCATCATGCTATGCTCTCCAACGCCCAGTAAGATACGCCAAATACTGATACAGGGAACGCATAGAGTCACATTTCCAGCTAAATGACTCCCGACGCATGTGGCAAGGACTAAGGACCAACTGTGCCTTTGGACATAAATCCTCTGCAGAGGTGAGAGCAGATCCGTCACTGGCTGACGAGCGAAACACTTTCTATGGCCGCTTTGAAAGCAATCTAAGCAGTGCGAGTCTGCCGATCACGTGTCAGGAAGCAGCAGTCAGAGCAGCGATCATCATGTGATCACTGTGTCGGAGGACGAGGTTCGGAGGGCACTAAAGCAAGTGAATGTAAGGAAAGCAGCCGGACCTGATGGGATTTCTGGCCATGTTCTGCCGTCCTGCGCTGATCAGCTCGCTGGTTTGTTTACATCCTTTTTTAATGAGTCTCTTGCTACATCGGAGGTTCCCACCTCATTCAAATAATCTGTCACCATCCCTGTGCCTAAGAACAATAAACCCTCTTGTCTGAATGTCTATCGTCCAGTTGCCCTCACATCAATAGTCATGAAGGTCTTTGAGGGACTGGTTAAAAACGTCATCTGCTCCTCCATACCGGATACTTTGGACCCTCTTCAGTTTGCCTATCGCCCAAACAGATCCACAGATGATGCCATCTCTAACAGGAACTACGTAAGGCTGCTATTTATTGACTATAGCTCAGCTTTTAATACTATAGTCCCCTTAAAGCTAGCTTCTAAACTCATAGACCTCGGCCTGAATTCTTCACTCTGCAACTGGATTCTTGATTTCCTCACCGGCAGACCTCAAGTGGTGAAACTAGGCCAGTACACCTCCAGCTCCATCACCCTGAACGTAGGAGCCCCACAGGGCTGTGTCCTGAGTCTCCTGCTCTACTCTCTCTAAACACATGACTGCGTGTCTTCGCACAGCTCCACATCCACATTCACAACAATAATGAGACCGCATACTTGGATGAGGTAGAGAAATTAACATCATGGTGCCAGGACAACTGTCTCTCTCTGAATGTGAGCAAAACTAAAGAACTGATTGTGGACTTCAGGAAGAGACAGCAGCAGCCTTATACACCTCTTATGATCAGCGGGACCCCTGTGGAGAGGGTGAGCAGCTTCAATTACCTTGGTGTAAACATCTCCGAGGACCTGACTTGGACTACTCACATTCAAACACAGGTTAATAAAGCCAGGCAAAGACTGTACCATCTGCGACAGCTGAGGAAATTCAGGGTCTCACCAGCAATCCTGAAAACTTTCTATTCTGGGGCTATAGAAAGTGTATTGACTCAGTGTATCTCAGTGTGGTATGGGAACAGCTCCAGTCAAGACTGCAAAGCCCTGCAGAGAGTTGTGCGCTTAGCTGAGCGCATTTCAGGGTCTGCTCTCCCCTCTCTGCAGGACATCTACCTCAAACGCTGCAAAAGCAGAGCTGCTATAATCATCAAAGACTCCACCCACTCCAGTAACCATCTTTTCACTTTGCTGCCATCTGGTAAGCACTTCCTTAGCCTGATGGCAAAAACCAAGAAACTCAGGAGGAGTTTCTTCCCCCAGGCCATCAGGCTCCTAAACTCTAAACCAGCCTCTTAACATCCTCATGCCTCCACTTAATATTCACTTATTATTAAGATATTCATCATTCACTACCTCACATACAGTAGACACACTGACAGTGTCACCCTGTTTTCACATTTGCTTCTTGTACATTTCTGTATATCTTAATATTTAAGACTACAGTATAATGCACATTGTACATCCCTGTATATCTTAATATTCCCTGTATATCTTAATATTTAAGACTACAGTTTACTTTCATGCACATTATTTTGCGTTCTATATTTAATTCTACAATATACATCTTTTTTATATTTTATTCTTATATTTTTATTGTTTACTTTTATTTCATTTTTACATAGCTATATTTATGTATATTTTCATCTGTGTTGTTTTCCTTAATAATTGCCCTGTCCATGGAGCGGACCTGACTCACAGTTCACTGCTGGTTATATATGCTATATATAATTTTGTATGTGACGAATACAATCTTGAATCTTGAATCTTGAAATAATCATATTAGAATGATTTCTGAAGGATCATGTAAAACTTGAGACTGGAATAATGGCTGACAGATTTGCATCACAGGATTAAATTACATTTGAAAATATATTCAAGTAGAAACCAGTTATTTTCAATTGTAATAATATTTACTATATTTTTAAATAAATAAATGCAGCCTTGCTGAAAATAACAAAATATACTTTAAAAAACCTTAAACAATCTTACCGACCCCATATACAGTATTCAACCTTTGACCTTTGTGAGTGGCTGTCCTGTTTGCAAGTTAAATAAATGAAGCATAGCCCCCAAAGGTTTGCTGGTTAACATGGCAACATTAGCCCTTTATTTTTCTTTAGCATATCTGCAAAAATGGGGAAAAAACTGCAGGGGTCAGTGACAGATTTGAAACATGTGTACACATCCTGTCTGGTCATAATCCACACTGACAGCCACTTTTCATCCTTGTGACTCGAAAACTTAAGTGTTTGTCATGCAACACTTCCTTCTGCTAGAAAGCACTTGAACTGCCCTGTCTGATGACTTGTGTTATTTCAGTGCACTGGAGTGGCATTTTTATGGTCAAGTCTAATACTTGGAGGGGAAATATCTCGTTGACGCCGCCTGTGTTTGTACCACCTGAAATCGTGCACCTTAAATGTTATTTTTAACCCTGTAAAGCCATATGAAATAATGGTCAGTTTTTAAAAAAAAATATTGATAAAACATAGATTGACCTTGCCAATTTATGTGAAATTGTGTTGATTCAGTGCACGATGACAGTTCAGTTTTTCTTAAAGCATTGATTTTCCTGATGGTATTGTGTCTAGAGAATTTCTTTTATCATAATGAAAACACTTATCTGGTCATTTCAAGCTGCTAAAGTAGAGCCTCAGAAATGCACCTCTAAGAGATTAAAGAGAGAAGGAAAGACTCAGAGATTTATCATGTCTTAGGGGTTAATTAAAGGGCAGGACTGTCCCTGTTTGTCTTGACACAAGGATTTCGTGTTCATTTCTTTCTGCTGAAATGGAACACACTCTCCATTTCCTGTCCCCTAGTGTCCAATAAACAGACATTACGCCAAAGACATTTCAGTGCCATTAGTCAATATCTGCCGATGATAAAATCTAAGTGTGCCAGATAACATACTGTCAATGCAATAAGGATATGTAAAATCTAATTCAGAGTGTATACTGATACTTTAATGCGTGAACGCATAGTTTTTGGGATATTGCACGGTGTTTCTTCAACTGCAGGTACTTTTGTGTCCTAGGGTTGATATATATATATATATATATATATATATATATATATATATATCTTTGTATTTCTAAAATTAGAAATAATATAACATTATTTTTATTGTGTGAAAATGTTTTTTTTTTTTTTTGCAATGGTAAAGATCACTTATAATCAGAATATATTGAGTCTTTTATATTATGCTTTTCATTTAATATTTTAAAAAGTGTGAAAATATTATTGGATTTAGTTAATTTAGCATGCATAAAATGCTACCTATGAAATTAGTTTTTATCAAAGCAAAGCAAAGGAGAAATTAAAACAATACTTTTGAGAAATTAAATTTCAGAAAAATTACCTTCTGTGATGCATGTGTGTTCACTTTTGGACAAATTACATTAATTTGAGAACTTGAAAAGTGTTTAACTGTAAAATAGTTTCTTTTCTAAAAGTCAACAGGGCCAAAAGTGCTCCTAGTTTGGAAGAGAATAAAGATTTTATGTCAGACACATTTGAGCATTTCAATCAGCTTTAAAAACACCCTGCCAAGTCCAGTCTCCCAGGAAATTCTGAGATCAGAGTCAAAGGTCATTATAGAGAGGATTTTCTGTCCCTGTTCGACCATTTAGCGGTGTCCTCTTGACTGCCAAGGAGTGATGTAAGGCAAGGAGCATCCTCACATAATCAAGGCATTGATCGCACTGGGGCTGTTTGAACAGTTTCTCCACACTTCCAGCAGTCATGCAGACTAAACGTTCACACTGGGAAAACAGAATATACTTTTCAATGAATCTTTTCAATGACAAATTAAAGGAAATGGAGTGTTAATGTGTCTATACTATTTACATATTGCAATATTTATTGATAATATTGCAAAATGTATCTATTAAATCCCCTATTATTTGCATTTGTTTCAAAATATGCAACATATTCATCCTAATGAGATGCAATAAAGCACTGTATGAGTTTTGATTTTTGAATTTTTGACTAGTTGTGACACTTTTTTTTTTTGCAATAAAATAGCATGCTAGTTTATCAGTCTTACTAGTATTTCTAAACTACATCTATGAAGTATGCATATTGTGCACAAAATGTAAATTCCCTGTATGCTTGGAGTATCCGGATGCAATATTATGCATTATACATCAAAGCACACAGCACAGAATACTGTATCCCACAATGCAATATTTCTTTCCTTGAGTAATGAATGAACCAGAAATAATTAAAACACCAACAGCTTAATTTTGACTCATTTGACAGCCAAAAATTAACAGACAATTTAGATAAAATTGATTTATAAATTACTCTTTATTGGTTAGGTTTTTGCCATAAGATAACATAATATTACAAAATATTATATTTAAATATATTAATTTTTTCTATTCAAAAACATTTTTATATAACACTATATTGAAATATATTACGTATATTTATATGATTTAATATATTTGATGAAATACATATTTTATATTTAATATATTTAAAATATAATAATTTATAATATATTATATTGAAATATATATTTATCTTGTTTCATATATTTGTATGATATTCAATATATTATTCAAAATAATATTATATATATATATATATATACAGTACAGACCAAAAGTTTGGAAACATTACTATTTTTAATGTTTTTGAAAGAAGTTTCTTCTGCTCATCAAGCCTGCATTTATTTGATCAAAAATATAGAAAAAAATGTAATATTGTGATATATTATTACAATTTAAAATAATTGTTTTTAAATTTATTATACTTTAAATTATAATTTATTTCTGTAATGCAAAGCTGAATTTTTAGGATCATTATCACATGATCCTTTAGAAATCATTCTAATATGATGATACATTATCAAAGTTGGAAACAGATCTACTGCTTAATATTTTCTCAGAACATGTGATACTTTTTTATGATACTTTGATGAATAAAAAGTAAAAAAACAATAACAATATACACTACTGGTCAGTAATTTGGGGTCAGTAATTTTTTTTTCTTTCTTTTTTTAAAATAAAATCAATACTTTTATTCAGCAAAGATGTGTTAAATTGATAAAAAGTGATGGTAAAGAAAATATATTATTAGAATATATTTTATTAGAATTCTTTTCTTTATTTTGAAAGTTTTCCCAAGATGCACTTAGCATGCACACTGAGCCCTCCAGACTCTGCTAGCCGTCTCCCAGCAGAGCAGCTAAGCTAAGCGGAGCTGGGCTGTAAATGTGGCTTCACTGATGAACAGGGATCTACGGGCAGAACGAGGGGGTCGGATCATTGACTTGTGGGAACTCATTAGCGCACCTGGCAAACCTTAAACTACATTATTATTCTTCTGTGGTTTTTCTCTTTAGCCCTGATGCCTCTGATGGAATGGATCCATAAAATCCCATCACTGGTTAATGTGGTTTAGGCTTGACTAACTGGGTCAGGTTTCAGGAGCTATGGCTAAACACCTTCATCTGCTCTCAGGAGTAAATGTGAAAGAGTCCCTCAAGGTATAGATTAAGAGAATGAGACTGGAGACTAGGAAACGGGGGAAAAGACAGAAAGGGGAAACTGAAGAGAGAAAAAATGTGACATTATATGGGAAAGTATGGAATTATGTTTTTTTTTGCAATTCACCAAATAATTAAAGCTGTAATCGGACCTTAAAAGTAGGACCCGAGCCCGACAAGTACATTTTGATTGACAGCTTTTTTAAAGCCCGAACCCGTTTACAGCACGACATTATTCAAATGTGCGCGCACACACAGCTCTTTTGGCTTTTGTCAAGAATGAGACATTTATACATGTTTTAACATAATTTATTCATAACTAACGTAGACTAGACCACTTGGAAGTTGGAATAAAGAAATAAAATACTCATTTAGCCTATAAATAGACCAACGCACCAATAAAAACGATTCATTTTTAACAAATTAAATTAAGATAAGTTTTAAATTAAGGTGGATATTTGGCAATAACGAAATTAAGATAAAGGCTCCGCCGGATTTGCTTCGCACTAGCAGATGATATTTAATAAAAGAAGAATAATGCCAACATTAGCGTAAATACTCTCTCCACATTATGCATTTAAGACTCAATGAATATTTAGTTATCATTTGAAAAACCTTTACTCACAGAGATTAGGCTAAGCCTACATGTTTTTGTGGAGGAAAATGATTGAATCCACTGTAGATGTCTTCAGCGCGTTCCTGCGCTCACTGATGGTGCGTCATTATTCACTCATTATTCTCATTATAAACACGGTCAAAACTTTTCCACACTTCAGACTTTGCTTTAGTTGCTGGTGCAACCAAAATGTAATCACAAGAGGCAATCCTCCGTTACATCTACTCAGCATTCATTTTCACATCTTTCTCGCGCTAATCGAAACACATCACATGACCGCTCGTTTACCTCGCAAACCGGAGCGCAACCGCGAGCCCGGCCCAGGTCCGCGTAAAATTATATAAATTAAGCCCGAACCCGACCGAACCCGTCGGGTCCCATCGGGTCCCGTCGGGTTCGGGCAAAGATCTACAGCTCTACTCTGATTTAGCTTGCTTACCAATCTGTCTTTAAATTGAACGTCATTTACTACACACAAAAAAGTAATTTTCACTCAGAAATTGCTAGTAAATTTCACAAATGTTAAAAAGGAGAAAGACTGAAATAGTCCACAATTTTTTGTTTTATTTACAACTTAAGGTTGTGAGGAATGTCTTTTCTTATGACAAATTGCTTGTATTTGCTAGCACAGTGTCTTGATCAGCTCAGAATTAGGCCATAAAATTATTTGGTTCATTTTGTTTTTCAACCGTACATCCTCGATTATGTGAGCAGAAAGTAAAAATATATTTTGATGAAATATTATGAATGTATTTATAGACTAATATCCATAATTTTTACTCATGAAGTGGGCTAGAGAGTAGAGACATAAGAAATTTAGTGGGGCCAAAATTTTATTTGTTTAGTTGAATCTGAAATCCATTTTTATGTTAAAATACTTCAGAAATTTTCAGCTAATAGATGACATCATACTTCTCCTGTTGATTAATCACAGTGCATTAAGACAGTGGTTTGTAATGCGAGTTTTATGAACTATTATATTAAAATATGTACATGCAGCACTATCTTATTAGATATGCACTATTTTGCATATATTTCCAGATATCAAAACATTGGATAAAAACATTTTGAGTTGGAGTTAAAGGTTTTTACAGAGGGAAAATTTATCTTTTTTTTTATCACTCCATCAATCAGAAAATACTGTCAACCCCAAGAATATAATCACTGTGTTTTTAGGAATACAATTTTATACAAATCAGGCAAATGATATGTAAACAAACCTCTCTGTAAAAATGTCAGAATATGGGAATAAAACTGTAAAGTTTTGGTGTATGTAAGTGCTACTGAAGTGGAGGTTTTTTGACAAAAAAAAAAAAGTATGGTAATTAAAATATACACATGCAAATAGATACATTGCAACCACTTAAATGTGTAGTTTATGATTTATTTACACTAGAGTGAAAGAAGCAGCAAAATACGGTAGCCCAAAATCTCAGAGTTGACCAATGTATGAAAAAATAAATGATTTTTCCTTTAATGTCTTGATTTAATATGTAGAGATGATGACTATAATCCATTTGTAGCTTGATTCACTTGAATGTTGCCTGAACATTTGGATTACTGCTGTGATTTTGGGTTGAGACCATTTACAGGGAAAATAGTGGGAAACCTATATGAAAACAGTCATTATTTTTGCAGTTCCATTTAGTGATGCTAATTACACACTTCACTTTTAAAAGAAAGAAACTGTTAAATGGAGAGGAAGGAGCGAGCGAGGCATTAGCCCCTCACCCTCTTGTACAATAAGGGCTTGTTCCGTTCAGACATGCTGTGCACATGGTTCATGAATAGATGTGTTTGTGAGGAAGCGATCCTGTGAAATATCAACCCTCTCCTTGTGGGGTCACGAATGTAGGAACAAAGAGAGATTCTGTGTATGTGAGCAAGAGGATGTCATCGCACATAAGACCCATCAGTTATGGATATTTTTAGGCCGGAGAACTTTCTGGGAGCCCAAACTTATGCTGTTGATTAATGGTCAAATGGGGGGAACAGCTTATGAATGGCTTATAACTGACTCTGCATATTAAGCTGAGATATTAGAGAAGATGCAGCAAACATATTTATACATACATATATAATACTGGTTATACATTATGTATACATTTATGCATATCTATACATATATGAAATAATGCTAATTTCTAATATAAAATTAGCTGTGTGGATCATATATGCACTGTATTTATTCAGTAGCATTTTGTATGATGAGACATGGTCCTGAAACACGTCTCTTGTTTTTGTGGATGTGCTAGGGGATTGCATGTTATCTCTGGGCATCAGATTCATGCTGGATCACTGAGGATAAATCAAAAGCCTTTCTAAATCCTGATTAAACATGATTTAGTTTCATGATTTGAAAACGGATAGGATTGTTATCACCAGATAAGTCTGACCTGAGATGGACTCTCAAGCAAGTGCTAATCATCATATCATATGTTATAGAGAGGCAGTAAAGTCACTAGTTATGTATTGTATTAGGGGCTGTTGGGACATGTTCTAGATTTTGCTTTATGTAAGTGTATATAGTGTTATGATATGTTTTTTATGCTAGTGTACTTGCTGTTTTTTCGTATCTCACAACAAGTGCTCAGCAGTTTTAATCGCCATACAGTACACCGTTCAAAAGTGTGACTTTAGTGCATTATTTTTTTTTTGCAAAAAAATTGGCTGTTTCTTGAGCAGCAAATCTGCGTATTATAGTGATTTCTGAAGGATCATGTGACAGTGAAGACTTGAGTTGTGATGCTGAAGATTCAGATTCAGAAGATTTTAAAACTGTCAGGGTTACTGAGGGAGAGGACCCAGATGCAGAATGAACAAGGGATGTTTATTGACAAAAATAGACAGAGCACAATAGGAACACAAAGGAACAGAGAAATTGCAGCTTGAAGATCACTTGCCAGAACCGATACAGCTGCAAGGGTGAGGGAACCAGTTGTCAGGGAACCACAGATGGCCAGGCAGGGCTGGAGGGGGAGAACACAACAGATAGAGACAACACAAGACCGGACAAAACAACCAGCACACTAGACAACACAAACAATACAGGAAACAAGAAATTCATTCCCAAAAACAGGGAAAAAGTAAATAAATAAATACCAAGAAACTAGGGGAAAACACAAATAAATAAAAGGTTAGGCCCTACAGGTAAATGCTGAGGGAAACAAACTAAACTAGACTAGAGACTTGAATCTAGCAAATGACTAGAAGGACACTCATGGATAATAGGTGAAGAAAAAAAAAAAACTTAAACAAAAAAAAAAGGAACTAAAAGAGAAGACCTAGGGGAAAAAAATAGCTCTTGGAGAACTCAACAGGAAAGTCCAAAAAGCAAAAACTAGATTTTGACAAGAAAAACTTGAAACTGCAAAACACACGTTAGGCAAACATGCAGCCAAAAACGAACCGGCAACTACAAGAGGAAAGAGAGCACAATAAGAAGCATACAGCGACTTGAGGAACAGGTGACAACACTCTGACTAATGAGGACTAAACAAGGGGGCGTGAACCGGGAAAACAAGGAGGAGGGACAAGAGGAGCACGTGGCAGACACAAGAGACACAACCATGTGCTCAGGCACAAAATAAACAAAGACACATTGAACAAAGACAGTACAAACAAGGTTGTCAGGGCAGGATCCTGACAAAAACATATTCAATTATATAGCTATTTTTAAATATATAATACACACACACGTTGATGGTGCTAGAATATATCACAACTTTATTGGTATGTTTTTGATGTAGTGTGGGGACACATTTTCCATCACATTAATGGGTTTTGATTCATAGACTGTATTTGCTTTATGTAAAATGATATAGCATGATCCAAAATGTCAGGATTTGCAGAAATCAAAGCAGTATTAGCTGCTGTATTTCCCTTATATAAATGCACTTTCCCTGATGTACCATTGCAGAATTGTAAGTGTTGTAAAAAAATTGTTTGGAGCAGCAGCTCCTTTCTCTGACAATAAGAAAATAAATGAAGCTGCAGAAATTCAGGAGTATCATGGCACTTTTGTTCGTCCACGTAAAGAGATTCTCAACCTTTCTGTTCAGATAGGTTGTCTTCATCATAACCAGCAGCTTTTGGGAACTGAGGCGCTGAGGTAATTACTCGTCTTTTATAGAGGGTTGGAGTAGGTGCACCCTTCAGATACATTGAATTGTATTGAATTCTTTAGAGCATGACGCTTTTGATCTCAATAGTACCTTTGTGACAGACGATTCGGCCCAGCTAGTTTTGAGTTGGTTGCTAGCTGCTGCAATTAAGTATTTGAGAAAAGTGTCAGTTGTGTAATTTGATTCAGGTCTACTTGTGTTGTCAGTTTTTGCACCAATATTTTAATTGCTGGATGAAGGGCCAAGGTGATCTGCATAGTAGATTTGGGTATGTAGCCAACATTTATCATTTAATTTTAATATTTCATAATTAAACAAATGTCAATTTAGCAGCACCACCCCTGGAGGGATGAAGACCAACTCTTTTCAACAGGTCAGGTCTGCCCAAAAAACTTGTCCAATTGTCTATGAAGCCTATGTTATTCTGCGGCCACCACTTGCCATTGAGTGACGATAGTCTGCTGTGTATCTCGTCACCACAGTAAGCAAGGGGGGCAAGTTCACACACCTCTTTAATGTTATTTTTAGTGATCTCTGACTGGTGAAGTCGAACATCATTAGTGCCGACGTGAATAACAGTCTTACTGGATTTACGTTTAATTGCCATTGTCATTAATAATCAAAATGCCATTATCACACGATAAATGGTGCAGCGCTCATTATATTGATTGTTACAGAAATACCCTGTTAGTATTAAAATAAAATCTGTTAGTCACTTGATTAGATGTTCCTCATGAAACTCTCCATCAAGCCTTATGTATTTTTAGTGGCATTTATCATTAACTTTTATTTGCATGATCTTCATTAGTAGTACTTCACATGGAGGACCCCGCTGGAGTTTCTGCATTCGCTATGAAAGAATTATGTCACTAATGAACATAGATTTGATTAGTAAATGATAGTAACTGTCTGTTACTACTAATGCATAATTAATTAGGTCATGATGATGTTAATCTTGAAGGTAATTGCTGGGATTTCCATGTTAATTTAGGTAATCATATTCAAATCTAATCACTGTGAACCGATTGAAGAAATAGTTCACCTTAAAATATTAAATCTGTCATTATTTGCTTACGCTCGTGTCGTGGCAAACCCGTATGATTTTGTTTCTTTGGTGGAACACAAAAGGAAAAGTTTTGAAGAATGTACTTGTCATAGAGAGTAGATATTTACATATGTTGATTGACAACCTAGCCTGATAATAGGATAGGTTGGGAGTAAGAGGGGGCGGGACTTGAATCCAGTAGCTAGAGACATATTGAGACGGTGTCTATTAAGACTGTTTCCAAGCTGTTGAATAAATAAGTTCTTAGCAACAAAGTCGTTGTAAGTAAGACTTATTTGACAGTACTTTTTAACGTTTTGACTAATTTCTGGTCTTAAAATTATGGAAGCTTGTATCTGAAAAAAAGGTCATTTTGACGTTTTATCTCACAATCCAGACTTTTTTCACAAGGCAGTAGAAAGTAGAGATTGAAACTCAAAATTTCTAAAGAAAAAAAAAAATAAAAATTGTGAAATTTAGACTTCTTAAGAAAGTCTAAAGAAATTTTTTTTTTCTTCAGAATTTCAACATTTAAAACTGAAATCTATAGATAAAAACACAGAATTGCTAAATACAAACTCAGAATTGGGAAATGTAAATGCTGAATTGCATGGACAAATCTGAAATGTGAGATATAAACTTAGAATTGTGAGATAAAAAGTTGCAGTTGCCTTTGTTTTTGTTCAGTGGCGGAAACAGACCTTCATACAAGTTACTTCAGAAGTTTTGTCACTGTAATTCATGAACTGAAAGTGTCAGCTAAATTGCAATGTCGAACTTGATGAATTTGCATAACACAACTACTAAACAATGACTAGTTGTATGGTGTCACTTGTATTCATCAGTATGCCCTGTGATGGTAACAATTAAGTAGTCGTGCTGCTAGCTGAAGGTCTTTGATTGACAACATAGCTGTGATCACTGCTCATTTTTTGTGCCATTTGACTGGCATCTCTGTGGGACGTGCATTAATAGTTGGATAAAAGTTTTATGTGCTTGTCTTCTGCCTTCTGCACTTGGTCATGACACGTCATATTGGTGCACAGCCAAGTATTTCTGTCTTTTAGAACCTAATTAAGTTTGATGAAGCACTGCGGCATACCATTATACTTCAAGTCTCTTGTTTTAACCATCTTTTTCCCATCAGGCCGATGTTAAGCTCATTATGATTTAACTTGTGTTATAAAAGTGCCTGTTAACGTCTTTCTTCTTTGCAACAGTGACTGCATCCCAATTTGCAAAAAAAAAAAAAAATCTGTAAGGTAATAGTATACAAGATTACAGTAAAATATTATGTCAAAAGTGCATGAATGGAATACTAATTAATTACAATGAATTTTCGAATCATGCATTTATGCATCATGTTTAAGCTAATATTACGAATAACCTTTTGTGCTTTGGAAGTTGATTCAATTATATTATGTCTTTTATTTACTTGTACCCTGTAAAAATAACCAGTTAAATTTAAATTCAAACAAATCACAGTGGAAATTTACCAAAAAATACTGTGATAATGTTTCTGATGTTATAGGGTGATACATTTTTGCCTGTATAATTTACAACTTTTAGCCATAAATTTTATTAAGTGATATAATGTTAATATATCAAGCTACTTGACATACAAAAATCAGCTTTTTCTTTAAAATGTACTGAAAACTACTATAAAACTAGGCCATAGATGTACAGTATATGGATGGTGCACAAAAACACAAAGGTAACACACAACACTAAAATAATGCACTAAATAACAGAAATAACAGAAAAATTAATATAAACCACCCT
Source organism: Carassius carassius (assembly GCF_963082965.1). Classification (NCBI taxonomy): domain Eukaryota; kingdom Metazoa; phylum Chordata; class Actinopteri; order Cypriniformes; family Cyprinidae; genus Carassius; species Carassius carassius. The sequence continues at coordinate 5,596,044 of NC_081772.1, forward strand.
AAACAAGAAACATATATTTCTTTAAAATATAATCATATGAAAGCTACTTTAACAATGAATAAAAAAGAGATCTGAGTAGGCTGTCTCAATACAGGTCTGCTGTTACTACGTGTACAAACTCAAAAGTGCATACTTTCTCTTTAGGGTGAAGTAGAAATTTTAAGCATGTAAATTGGCTACCAGTGACTGATTTAAAGCATGCATGAGTACTAAAATCAACTTCTTCATCTTATGCTGATCGATTGGCACTTTTGCTTTAGAAGAACTACAAAATGGGTGCAGAGAAGCGTGTATTTTTCCAGAAACTGATTTGAAAGCACCCGCTCCATTTGAGTAATGACCCCGTGCATGAAGATAGTGGTTATTTGTGTGCTGTAGTATATGAAGGATGATTTATTTCATGACTACAGCTCTGTACTGAGTGAAATGACCATTGATTTGTTTTCTGGCAGTATGGTTGGATCTCCCAATGGCTCTCTGATACCCAGCATGCCAACTGAACACAGGCCATGTTGTCTGCGGCTTTCTGAAATGTGGGGAGTGTGATTGTCTGGAGGGAATAGTCAGGTTTCTTTTGCCGAAAGGGACATATGCACTATTGTGCACTGTTTAACATCAGTATGAGATGTTATTAACCGGTTTTAGTTGTATTAGATAATGAAGTTTGCACATTGTTTTAGCTAACTTCAATTAGTTTGGCTTCTTATATGCCCCGTTCCAATCAGTTTCCATTGGATAAAAATAAGCACTGTTATGTATTATTATAATTATTTTTTGGAATGTCTTGCTTCACACTGAAATATGTCAATTAATGTAAGAAAGAGTTTATTAATATCTATTTGTTGTATTCCAGTATATGCTCAGTGTGAGGTGCTTATGAAAATGCATATAGACTTCAAAAGAACATTTTTACAATTATGTTAAATATTTTTCACTGAAACCCTTACTAAAATATATTCTGTATGAAAAGTATCTTATTCAATATTGACCTTCTAATGTCCTTGACAGACATTTCCTGATTTAGAAAGGACTGCTTCAACACAAAAATCTCAAATCTGTTTACTCACAGCTAATTTTCTGTAGTACATATCAGACTTTACATATCAAAAAGATTCAGTTTCAAAGCATTTTGATATGTAACACACTTTAAATTACATTTACAACCCATTTTACGCTCTTTATGTGAATATTTCTACGTGAAACAAGACGTTTTATTACAATTAGAATGAATGTAGGGTGGGTTCTGTCAATTGATGGAATCATGAGAGGTAGAAATGATCTACCAGAAGGAACAAAAAGTTTGATTTCATGTTGACATTTTCCATAAACTCTGAACTATTTTATTTGCAATAATATATATTTGTAGGTTTACATCCCATTAACTGTGTATGGCACCCTGGAAACATAAAAAAGCATGTAATGTCAACCAACCATCTGGCACTGGACCTTTAACCTGTAACAACTGCGATGCATTTCTTAATTTGCATCTGATTTGAATAACAATCATCAAGTGGTTGTAGTTCAAAACAAGAGTTTAAAGGCATAATTCACACAAAAATGAAACCAAACATGATGTGTACTTTTCCAAAATTATCTTATTATTTTAAGGAGTTTCACATCTCTATTACATATGATGGGTGTTCATAGTCATAGTCACCATATTTGTCCTAAAGGGCAAGAAATGGCTATGAAAGCTCCCCAAAAGTAGTCCATAGGAATGTTGACCTCTGCTTCAACTCGAAAGCAGGTCTGAAACTAAAAACAGCAACCGTAAAGTTGGTATTTTCAGTGAAAACTGACACATTTCTGTCTTGTCATCATCTTCCATTTAGTAGTTAATTAGCATAACTAGTGTTAATGTGGAATATTTTAGTTCAGAATTTGTGCTATATGCGATCACATCTTTTTTCTTTTTTTTTATTCATACTTTACTACATTAAAGTGATCAAAAATGAGAGTAAAGACATTTATGATTAAGATTTATATTCAAATGTTTTATTTTGACTTGGTTTCTTAATAAGAAATGTTTTTAGCACCAAATCAGCATTACAATGATTTCTGGAAGATTATGTGACACTGAAGCTGCTTTGAAAATTCGTCCTTCATGGGAATAAATTACATTGGAAAATAAGATAAATATGATAAATTAAATAAAAACAATTTTAAATTGTAATATTTCACAATATTACTGTTTTTAATGTATTTTTGATCAAATAAATGCCGCCTCTGGGAGCATTAATGTTTAATTTAATGAGCATTTAAATTCATACTGACCCTGAACTATTTAACATGGCTCATTCAACCTGAAACTGTCTGTTTCAAAGAGAATCAAATGATTTTAATCTTTTCAGCAGAATGTCCCATTGAAGAAAACTGATTCATTGTTCCAGGATGACAGAGTGTCTCAAATCAGATTTCCCAATGTTGTAATCAAATTCATGCTTTACCTCACGGTGACTAAACCCTTGAGTAAAATCCCTCTGTAAGACCATCCCTACCCAAGCACGGCAAGACAACTCTCAGATGAAACAACTTCCCTTCCTTTGAGAAAGAATTCCCTTTTGTGCTCTCCCTGATTCCTCTGCAAATTAGTTAAATGAAGCATGGGCTCTCTGATGGATGTAGCAAAGGTCTGAAAGCCAGGGTTACCAAGACCCGACAGGGAGTCTGTGTTAGTTTCGTGCTCCTTTTTGGAGGGATAAAAAATATCAAGTGAAACACTCAAGAAATTATAAGCAGGGCTGATCTCTAGGAGCAGAACCCAACCATTAGATCCTTAATTGCATCTTGAAGCGATGTATATTACACCAGAGGGTGATTTTTCTGGCAGGATATTAGATTTCAGTGGTATGCTTTAGTGAACACTTGCACTACAGTAGGTGGTCCAGCATCTGCTTTAGGACAAGGAAATTTTATGCAATACAGGGACGACCTAAAGATCAGAAAAAATGACGTGATAATGTGGTTTGTACTGTAGTTTGTTTTTATCTAAAGGTGCATTGCACTAGAAAACAAGTATTTATAATAACATTTTGATAATGCATGATTTTAAAATTCTGTATTCTTAAGTTTGATATAATGCTGCCATTTACAGTTTTTGGAATGAGTAAGATTATGAAAGAAATACATTTATTTAGCATGCATCAAAAGTGACAGTAAAGACAGGAATAATGTTACAAAATATTTCCATTTCAAATAAATGCTGTTCTTTCGAACTTTATAATCATCACTAAAAATCCAAAAAAAAACTAAATATATATATATATATATATATATATATATATATATATATATATATATATATATATATATATATATTTAGTTTTTTATCACATAATTTTTTTTATCACATAGTTTTTTAGCAAATAATCACATTTCAGTTTTATTACTTAATCAGAATGTGATCTTTATAATTTGCTTAAAAGCTTTAATTTTATTTCATTTTTAACAAATCAATTGACCTCCTAAATCAAAATAATTACTGGCTGTTTGATATCAGCAAAAAATCCTATCCACGGAGAGATCAAACCCTTTCTGAGAGATTCAGTGAATAAATGTACTGTTAGTTTTGTTTCAGGGTAACTTTTATATGTACAAATGCGAATAGAGTGATCTCTTTCCTGTGGGACATGACCTAGTTCTCATTAAACTATTGTTTATTTAATCCCTTTAGATCTCTCTTCTCTAATGTGTGTGGCTACCAGTGTTGTGCTAGTTACTAAGAAATAGTAACTAGTTACAGTTACTAGCAGTGTTCGAATTGAGGCGGGGCTGGGGGGGTCCGGGACCCCCCATAAGCATCAAGGGACCCCCCATAAGGCCCAAAAAATGACCTTGGGGGGTCCCCTGGTTTTTCATTAAATATAAAAATAGAAACAATATTTGACATAGCCTTATCTATTTTTTATCAAAGCATTGCGCTGCCGCTCCCATAAAAAGCTACTTCAAATTAGATGTGCGTCTGAAAATACGCTCAAGTGCGCCACACACTGTTTTCTGAAGGAATTTACAGACTGCGGGCGCGAGCGACGTCGCTGTGTGATTGGCCGACAGAGTGATCCTTCATTATTATTTTACCTCACGATGACGGTAAGATAATATTTATTTGTTTTATGATTGTTTGGTACACCTAATTTACTGCTACTGAATAAGTATTTATCTTAGAATCGGACAGTTACTTTTATTATAATCTTGGTCTGTCAATTGTTGTTTTTTTATTTTATGACGCTAGCTCACTATCGGATTGTTAGTTGTAAATTAGCCATCTAATGTAATTCTGAGAAAAAAGCTAGCATTGCACACATTCTGAATGAAAAATATTTTTTAATCTAGTAACCTTAAGGCCGCTTGTCCACCAAAGCGTATTTTTTCAGTTGTTCTCAAAGGGAGTGCCGCGTTTTTTAAAACGCCATGAGCGTGCCAGGCGCTGAGCGTCTTATTCGCGCTGAGCGCTGAGCATTGGCATAAAGCATAAAACGCTGCGCTCAACACTGTCACTTTCTAGTCAGCTGACCAATCAGAGTGCAGTAGGGGCGGGCCAAATTACACACCAATCAACTGTCACAACTGTTATTTGTTACAACGACGTGTCAACAAGCGCAACTACGAGAAAAATGGAATATAAATTAATATTGCTGGTTTCTGAGCATCCAGAGCATTTCAGTCAGAAAAAAAATGATTTACCAAATCAGATACAAGTAACAATTTAGTGGTTATTCTGTATCATAGCAACCAACGCGTCTTAACCACTGATCTATAATATAGATATCATATATAGATCACTGGTCTCAACTGAAAAAAAACGCAGCCCACAAAAAGCGTTCTCAAGCGCTCACAGGTGGGCGTTTTCAGCTGCCTAAAAACGCTTTGGTTGACACAGGGCCTAACTGCTCAAAAACAGTTAATTTAATTAAGGACATTATTACTGAACATGTTCATCAGGTGAAGGCTTTTTTGTGTCAACGATGACAAAGCAGGGTTGCTAACTCTCACAAATTGTGCATGAGACACACATGCATTGATTATTACGCCGAAGACAAACATGCAGATCAACCGTTTTTGTTATGAATTGTATCCTATTTTCCGTTATTATGTATAGCCTAATACAATTAGTGTAGTATTTAAGGTTAAATGGAGAAAAGGGTTTTAAATTCAATGCAAAGAGGCATATTAATGCAAGAAAATACTGCATTTAACCCAAGAAAAGTAAGTACAGTAGTTATATTCATGTGAATTGATAGTGAATCAAGAGATCGAAATTGATTAATGGTCATCAGCATCGTAATCGTAATTTTTTACCCTCTTGTAGAAACACTATTGTGATGAAACATATATTTAATGTAGTCTCTCATTCACCACTATAGAAGTTTTCCCAACTATGACAACTTCCGCTAGAAAATATGAAAGGGTTATGTAACTACATTCAAGATAAACTTTTTTTTTTAATGAAATAAAATGCATATATGTGCACTGTTCAAAGTATATAGATTTTTATTTAATTTTACATATAGTAAATGCTCAGCTGCAAAAACATGTTCTGAAACACACAAAGTAAATTAAATTCACAAGTAAAGTAAATGAAATTATATTATTATATGAAATAAATAAATACAAATATATATTATTAGTTTTTTGTTTTGTTGTTGTTTTTTTGGGTGGGGTGGGGGGACCCCCCAAGAGCTTTGACACAATTCGTACACTGGTTACTAATTACTTAATTCAAAAAGTAACTCAATTACTAATTACTTACTTCTTTAATGTTCCCATTAATGCGCTTTTATGCGTTATGGTCTATACAAACACAAAGTAAAACAGAAAGTAATTTTTCTATTTTGATTAAGTCAGACCAGCACAAACTGAATATTGTATATCACAAGGATTTCTGCAATAAATAACAAAACACCTGAATAATATATTCAGAATCAAAAACTAAAGTGGCTTCTGCATCATGAAAGCTGTTGTGTTGAGCCCTTAAAAATGTTCCTTTCACAGCTTCAATATTTCCATTCCGAACTGCTTTCCACGTCGAAACATCCACGAACATAACCAGGTGAGCAGATCACTCTCTCACTATTTGATTGCTCTAGTCTTTATCCACTCATCATCATCATCCACCAATCAGAACACACGAGAACTCTTTGAACACAGCTGCTGTGCTTCAAAAGCTCTTGCATCCGCTCCGAACTCCCGAACTGATTCAAATGATTCGCGATCCCGATCCGAACTCCCAAACTGACTCAAATGATTCGCGAACCCGCTCCGAACTCCCGAGCTGATTAAAATGATTCGCGATCCCCAAACTGACTCAAATGATTCGCGAAACCGCTCCGAACTCCCGAACTGATTCAAATGATTCGCGATTCCCAAACTGACTCAAATGATTCGCGATCCCGCTCCGAGCTCCCGAACTGACTCAAATGATTCGCGATCCCGCTCCGAACTCCCAAACTGACTCAAATGATTCGCGATCCCCAAACAGACTCAAATGATTCGCGAATCCGCTCCGAACTCCCGAACTGAATCAAATGATTCGTGATCCCCAAACTGACTCAAATGATTCGCGAAACTGCTCCGAACTCCCGAACTGAATCAAATGATTCGCGATCCCCAAACTGACTCAAATGATTCGCGAATCCGCTCTGAACTCTGAACTGACTCAAATGATTCGCGAACCCGCTCCGAACTCCCGAGCTGGTTAAAATGATTCGCGATCCCCAAACTGACTCAAATGATTCGCGATCCCGCACCGAACTCCCAAATTGACTCAAATGCTTCGCGATTCCCAAACAGACTCAAATGATTAGCGAACCCGCTCCGAACTCCTGAACTGATTCAAATGATTCGCGAACCCGGTCCAAACTCCTGAACTGATTCGCGAAACCGCTCCGAACTCCCGAACTGATTCAAATGATTCGCGATCCCCAAACTGACTCAAATATGATTCCGCTTCGAACTCTCGAAATGATTCAAATGATTCGCGATCCCGCTCCGAAACTGACTCAAATGATTTGCGATCCCGCTCCGAACTCCCGAACTGACTCAAATGATTCGCGAACCCGCTCTGAACTCCCGAGCTGATTAAAATGATTTGCGATTCCCAAACTAACAGTAAAACCATAGTCAAAACAAAAATAACCATTACTACAGAAATGTTGTATGAGTATAGCACTTTTTTTTTTACAATACTTATATCAAAGTAGGTTTAAAGAAAATGCATGTTTCAAGGTTACAGTTTAAAAAGCCAGATGACTGGGACTCACTGGGAACACCATCTTCTAGTTCATAATAAAAAGTTATGTGTTCAGTGCTGTCAGCATCGTAGGCTAACCTTATGCCAAAAACTTTTTACAAAAGAGTTACATAAACACAAAATAAAACCAGGCAAACAATAATTAAGCAATTAAAATGTTTTATATTGCATGATAGGAATTCTACAATATTTTCTGATAAAATCTTACCAAACAAGTCTCTAGTTTTGTGTTCAGTTAACATTAACATTGTCTTTCAACATTTTTAAAGGGTAAGTTAAAAAAGATTTAATCCATTTTGCATTGTTACAATGTTGGTAACATTTGTAAAAAGAACAATGTTTATTCTTTCTCCAAAATACCATATATTTGCCTGCAAAACTGATGCAAAACAGCATGTTTTCATTTAGATACTGCATTGTGTCATTTTCTCAAAACTCGTCGTTTAATTTTGCATCATCCTGCAGAGTGCTACTTACAAATAAAAGGGGACATGTTAGGTCCACATAACTCACAGAGAGTTAATACTGTTCATTTACAGATATAAGAGACATTGCAATAAAGCAGGTTGAAAATCATCACATTTACTCTTATAGGCAAAATAAGGATAATATTTGTTTTGTGTGTTCAATGTTTTGTGTGTTCATGTACAGTCGCCGTCATCTGTAGTCTTTGTGAGTGTTGGTGTCATCTGAAGTCTTCACAAGTGAGTTTGGATTCAGTCTGGAGCTGGTGTAATCTCTAGAAACCTTGAGATGGGCATCCTGAGATAGAAACAGGAAATAAAAAATAGAAAGTTAAGCATAGCTGCTGCTGTTCATTTTATTTCAGACAAAAGATTATGGATTTAATCACATATAACTGGAGTGCATGGTTATTAGATGTGTTGTGTGAATACTAAGCTATGTATTTTAATCTAATTTAAACTAAAAAAGTGTGCCTGAGCCCCAAATATTATTAGGAAGGCTATTTCAAAGAAAAATACCTCAAAGTTCTACTTCCTTTAGTGGACTTTGATAAATTCTTGGTATTAGAATTTAGTGACCTCACTACAGGCCAAGCACCACAGCTGCTGCTGCAGTGCTTATTTTTCTATATATATCTGATTTGATAACAAGTAGGTTTAATAAAGGCACATCCAAAAACTTTAGGCAGGTGCTCAATCACATGATACACTTCACCAATCAATAAACAGTTTTGATTTGAAACAGTTTAATGATGTGTTTCATGTGATCCCTTAGTAAAAGTATTATTTGTGGAACAGGTAGTCTCTTTAGAATGGAATACACATGCCACAGTACCATTTTAGAAGGTGGAACATCATATTTGTAATTTATACTACCGTTAAAATCTTGGGGTCAGTAAGATTTATTACATCTTTGAGAGAAGTCTCTTCTGCTCACCAAGGCTGCCTTTATTTGATCAAAAGGAAGTGAAAAACCGTAATATTGTGAAATATTACAATTTAACACAACAGTTTTCTACATTAGTATATTGTGAAATGTAATTTATTTCTTTGATCTAAGCTACTTTTTATTACTCCAGTCTTCAGCGTCACATGATCCAAGTCAAGTCAAGTCAAGTCAAGTCAAGTCAAGTCACTTTTATTGTCACATCATCACAACACATGTGCCTTGGTGAGTGAAATTCTTTTGAGCTTGCTCCAGAAATTGCAGAAACAATTAAAGGTGCTCTAAGTGATGTCACACATTTTTTAGGCCAAAACATTTTTTGTCACATCCAGCAAACATCTCCTCACTATCCGCTAGCTGCTTGTCACCTGAACACGCTGTAAAAAAACGGGGTCTCTCTAGACACCACAGGCTCCACAAATAACAAGAAAAACAAACTGGGCTCACCCGCACCACAAAACATAACAAACTGTTCCAGCCAATAACCGACAAGAAAGATTTGGGGGGTTAGTGCACGTATGAGGAGGAGGGAGGGTCTAGCTAGCCTCTGTTTTGTTTGATAACAATTTGGACGTCAACAAGAAGTTATGACTCCCGGCATCGCTTAGAGCACCTTTAACATATAACCATACAGACTTCAACAGGTGAAAATGTGCAATATGCACATACATATAGTCAGTACACACAGTGTACTATTAGACATACTTACAGTTAGCACTAAACATTATACACTATACACAGAATGTACACGTTCCACATTATGTAAACATATATAAGCATAAAAATATGCTAAGGTGCAACAGAGTGTACGTGAAATGGATACAGAAATGTCATGGATGTGCATTGGATGGTATCCAGCGGAAATGGATAGGGTATTGTATTAAAAGCAGTGTGTATGTGTAGTCCAGTGTTGAACTGTTGGAGTTAAAGTGCAGTGTGATATACCATATTGTGGGAGGGTGCTGTAGGGTGTATTAGTTCTGACTGTTCATTAGTCTGATAGCCTGAGGGAAAAAGCTATCCCTCAGTCGGCTAGTGCGCGATGGGATGCTGCGGAGACGTCTTCCTGAGGGCAGCAGAGAGGGCAGCAGAGAGAGCAGTCCGTGGGATGGGTGGCTGAAATCACTGATGATCCTCCGGGCTTTCCTTATACACCGCCTCTCTAAAGTGCAAGTGTAGAATGTTCTGAGGATGCTGGGGCTCATTCCAAACTTCCTCAGCCGTCTCAGGAAGATGAGGCATTGATGTGCCTTCTTCATCACTGCGTCAGTGTGTATGGACCAGGTGAGATCCTCGCTGATATTAATGCCGAGGAACTTGAAGCTGCTCACCAGCTCCTCGGTCTTGTCGATTTTGAGTGAGAGGTGGTTCTCCTGACTCCATTTAGTCAGGGTGCTCACCTCCTCTCTGTAGGCCGTCTCATCGTTGTTGGTGATCAGGCCTATCACCGTTGTGTCATCAGCAAATTTGACGATGACGTTGGAGCTGTGTGTGGCTGTACAGTCATGTGTGTACAGGGAGTACAGGAATGGGCTGAGGACACAGCCCTGAGGAGCACCAGTGTTCTGGGTTAGCGGGGATGAAGTATTGTTGCCCATTCCGAACTGACTCAAATGATTCGCGAACCTGCTCCGAACTCCCGAACTGATTCAAATGATTTGCGATCCCCAAACTGACTCAAATGATTCGCAAACCTGCTCCGAACTCCCGAACTGACTCAAATGATTCCCGATCCCGCTCCGAACTCCCGAACTGACTCAAATGATTCGCGATCCCGTTCCGAAACTGACTCAAATGATTCGCGATCCCGTTCCGAAACTGACTCAAATGATTCGCGAACCCGCTTTGAACTCCAGAACTGACTCAAATGATTCACGATCCCGCTCCGAACTCCCAAACTGACTCAAATGATTCGCAATCCCCAAACTGACTCAAATGATTCGCGATCCCGCTCCGTTGAAGTTCCCATCCAAATTAAATGACACCGCCAGCGCTGCTATTGCTCTCTAATTTCATAACATTTACTGAAATTAAGGTACCAAAAGTATGTTGTTAACAAATAAAATATCAATATTTCCATTCCGAACTGCTTTCCACGTCGAAACATCCACAAACATAACCAGGTGAGCAGATCACTCCCTCACTATTTGATTGCTCTAGTCTATATCCACTCATCATCATCATCCACCAATCAGAACACACAAGATATATATATATATATATATGCTGTTTAAAAATGAAATCTATGTTATCATATGTAAAGATGTAATCATTTGAGTCTGATCTTTATTGATCTGGACTTGAGTCATTAGAGGGAAAATTATGTTTGATTGGGCCTTTAGAGTTAGCACGGAGTGTAGACCTGATTAAGAGATGCCTGGAGATGCAAAAACAAAATCAATCTTTAAACATTCTTTCTTTTCTACTAGAGCAACTCAGAAGCCCAGAGTAGCGCCGTAAATAAAGTGTGTAGCATTTTACTTCACTCTTTCAAAGAGTCTGTCAGAATAGATTAACAGACAGAGGCCACGTGCGTTTCCCTGAAAATAATTGCATACCTTAGAACATTCGCCAGCCATCAGATTAAGGGGCCGTTCACATATCGCGTCTTTTGCGCGCTCAAGTTCGTTATTTCCAATGTAGGCTCACGGTATGCGTGCTCATAGTGTAAGCGATGCGGTCGCGACGCGCATGCAGTTCGACGCGCTCGTTTTTTCCAGCGCATTCGCACCGCATCGAGTTCAAAACATTTCAACTTTTCAGAATGCCGCAAGCGCACCGCGGGTCATGTGACAAGAACTAACGAATCAGCTTCATCCTTTCCCATAACAACGTTGAAAAGTCTGCCAAAATGAAGGAACAGCTGATCATAGCTCTATATGGATTTCCATTTTGAAATAAATTTAGTAGCAGAGCTACTGCAAGAGATTTTTAGTGCTGCAAATCCATTTATCCTTTGCTGAAATTTCCGCGTCTTCATGGAGAGAGCACGTCATGGTTGCTTAGCAACGGCAGTCGCCTCAGGGGCGCAACTGCCCGAGCGCTTTGGAAAGAAGGAGAAAGCAGCGCGCCTAGCGTTTTCCACGCGTTTTTAGGCGCGATATGTGAACGGACCCTAAAGCATTCAACAGCCCTGTAACAAATGACATGACATGACATTATATATAATATAATATAATATAATATAATATAATATAATATAATATAATATAATATAATATAATATAATATAATATAATATAATATAATATAATATAATATAATATAATATCTAATACTTATATTTATTATATATTATATATATATATATTATATATATATATATATAATACTGTAATTTTCTTCTTCATCATTTTTTATTCATTTATTTTGCCATTTAGTCAGTTAAAGGGATAGTTCACCTCCAAAAATATGTTGTTGAATATACTAATATAATATGTTGTTGAATATACTATGCTGCCGCAGTATTCATAAAAGAAATTCATACAGCTTGGGAACAACAGACAGATAGAATTTTCATTTTTGGGTGAACTATGCCTTTACATTTAAGGGATTGAATATGACATTGGCTAAATTGAATGTCATTTTAGTGAAAAGTCAAAAATGGCTATAACAGTCTTTAATTTTAAATCCTCTGATTCATCTCATGGTTAAAATCTTAGTGATGACCATGCACAGCTCTAAAGTGCATTCTAGTCATATTTCAGGTAGAAATCTAATTTATTTCCTCCTCCTCAGCCACTGAAGACCAAGAAAGCTGGATGATAGATATGTTTCCTCACCTCCCAATTTGTTCCGTAGATTAATAAGCCTACTTGGAAGTGAGTATCAGATACCTTTGATAAATTCCTGTCTTGCCTGGCTCTATCTTCCTGCAGACTATCTTGTATTTTAGATCTGAAGTTGTTTACAACTCCACACACACCCCGTCATCTTTTTTTAAAATAACAGACTTTAGTGCCACAATTCTCCCAATTACGCTGAATTCACAGGTTCTCTAAAGTATGAAAAAATAATTGCTGGCTCTCATGAAGTTGGTAGAACTGATGTTTCTAGCTCTGGAATAACTCGGTCCAAATCTTAAGTTAGAGCTGGCTTGTTTTTAGTGCTTATTTAATGGTACTAGTGGGCTCCAGAGAGACAGAGAGAATATAATTTTTACTGGATAGTATTAATTTAAGTATGTTAATTAATTAGTTAATTAATTAATGTATGTATATTAAACCTTTTTATAGATAAAATCAATTTAAAGTAAAATACTTCTCTGAAATGTATTTCTAATCTATTCAAGAACAGAAAGTCAACCCTGAATGACTTTTTCATGAAATGTCTGTTGAATAGAAAATGTCCCTGAAAAGTACAGGGCATACATTTTTCACACTCGGTCTCAAAACAATGTATTTTATTGCCCAACAGTGCAACACAACAGGATACTTTTGTAACAGAGGCCGAGGTCCATTGTGTCAACCTCTTTTTTTCTGTTTGCCTCAGCAGATAAATAGTTTACTTGTTGTTTTGCTCCCCTGTTCGTCCTCATCGCATCCCTGTCCTTGAGAAGAACAGTAGAGATCAACAAATACAACATGAAGCCTTTCACTGGTTGCAGTGAATGCTGAGTGTACAAACACACAAGCTCCTTTATAGTCTGAGTTTAAGAAGATATCTGCTTCCTAGAGGACTGGACTGACCAATCATAACTTTTCAAACATCATCCATCATTCTGAGCATTTATTGTGCGGATGCTTTGCAGCTGGCAGCCTGCTTATATTTATATATTTCTGAAGGCAAAGCAGGTACATGTGAAGGACAGTAAAGCGTATATGAGCTTAACATCATTTTCTTTTTGTCCTTGTCACTCTTTCTCCTTCATAATGAAAGAGAGCTTCTTACAGGAGCTATAAAGCAAATTCAATTCAACTCTCGGCCAGGTAATTCCCCTTGGGGCAATGTTACATAGACCAAAAATAAAAAATAAACTCTACATATTTCATCTTAAATACATTTGCCTTAGAGAAAAGCAAATTGGTTTCTATCTAAATGCAAATTTGTACTTCTGTGGTACTGTTGGTGAAGTGAGCTCATGCATGTGGGTTTTGGACCCTTCTGAGACACATGCAAGGCCTCTGTCATGTATGACATTTCACTATTTAATCTTCAATGATTGACGGTCTGTTCTTAAAAAGAGATTTGAAATGATTTATGCTGAAATATTTGCTGCATGCTGTACTGTTTTATGGATAAGGCTTTTTTAATGTAAGCATGGAGATGATTTTTTGGGAGTTAATTACCTTTGCATCAATTTACTATCAACGCACGTACAATTTTTTATTTAAAAAAAAAATATTTTATGTGATTTTTACAATTATTTTATTTTATTATTGAATCATATGTATTTTTATTATTATAATAGTGTCTTTTTAATATTTTTTTTAATCTCATTTCATATAATCTTTATCATATTTTGTTTTAGAATTGAAGTTATTTTATTTTATTGTTTTCAATCAATATGAAATATTTTGAAGTCACAGTTAATGACTGAAATTGTTACAGCACTCAAAAATGACAGCAATGTCAATAAAATAAATAATATTTTAATTAGACTTTTTTATTTTATCTTTATTTTATATGCTATTTTTTTCTTACTGTACTTTGTTAGATTTTTTGATTTGATTTTGTTACCAATTTTCAATCAGAATTACATATTTTGAAGAAAAAAAGGACTCAAGTCACACAATTATTGTCATGCATGGTTGATCATTGCTTTCATTTCTGAGTGCTATTACAGTATGTGGAGCTGCGTTTTCCTGCAGACCGTGATGTTTTTGGCAAAAGCCTGTAGTCTTTGAGAAAATTAGAAAATGGCCACAAAAGCCCTGGGGATAGAGATGTGAGATGTCGGATATCTGCTGTATCACTTCAATACTGTTATCTTGAAATTTCCCATCGCTCAATTATTGGCAGAACCGGTGAAGAGCTGAAGAGCTAATCGGACATTCGTTAATCTTAGTCTCATAAACAAGATGTGTATTTCCTCACATTTCACGACAAAAGAAGTGGTAACAAACATTGTTTGACTCTATTTAGGACCTTAGCTGCCAGTCCTACTTTTAAAAAAAAATGATGATTTGATCTGTCTTGACGTCTGCTGAAAACAGTGTCTGCAGTAAGCTACGTGAGGATATTGCATTATTAAAAGACTTTAAAGTTTCTCATCCATCTCACTCCAGTGAAATCACAACATTAATGCAACCAAACAGGCCATGATTACTGATTTACATCTACTGACAAACAGATGCTACAGTATTTTAATTTGTTTATTTATTTGAAAAATTATCACTGGAACAATATTTGACCCCTCGCACTTAAAGCAAAATATTCCTTTGGGCCACATCAGCTCATGCTCAGATTAAAGGCTGAGCCTCCCTAAGACTGAAATCCTAGAGTCGCCTGTGGTAATAAATGCTCTTGGTTTAACCTCAAGTATTTGATTCTTTTAGTGTCTGTTGTTAACTTGAATGTGAGAATTTCACCTCCTTATAGTCCTTGTCTTGGTGTGATTATCCGGCTTCAGTTGAATAATTCTGTAATATTTCTCTGTTGTTAATTATAGTTAATGTATTTGTCTATGTAGCAATCACAAATGGGTTACAAGTGAATCATGAGCACCCTTCAGAAATAAAATAGAAAATGAGAAATATTACATTCTCATGTACTTCACAAACACGCTTAAAAAATTATATTTGCTGAATATTTACTTACTCTCAGACTCTCAGCCCATCCAACATGTATAAGTTTGTTTCTTTATTGGAACTAATCTTGGACAAATTTAGCATTACATCACTTCCTAACTAATGTAGTGAATGGGTGCCGTCAAAATGAGAGTCCAAACAGCTGATAAAAACATTATGTTAATCTGTAAATCTATTTGCTTATAACTATTTAGGATTATTTGGGCTTTGTAGATGGTCCTTGACCTGTGCATATTTCTCTCCTGATTCAGACATGATGCATTTTTCACTGGAGAAAGCAATATCATGGATAGAGGACTTGTTAATTAGGAAATGACAATTTAAAGTAAAAAAAAAAAATGTCTTGATGTGGTTTTTCACTTCGCAAGACATTAGTTGATAGACTGGATTTGTGTGGATTACTTGTAGATTATTGTGATGTTTTTATCAGCTGTTTGGACTCTCACTCTGACGGCACCCATTAACTGAAAAGGATCCACTAGTGAGCAAGTGATGGAATTCTACATTTCTCAAAATCTGTTGTGATGAAGAAACAAACTCATTTACATCTTGGATGGCCTGAGGGTGAGTAAATATGTAGAAAATGTTCATTTTTGGATGAACTATCACTTTAAATGAGGCCATTTTGGACAGGGTCCTATACTGCAATTAATTGTGTAAAGTGTACACCATAATGTGAAAAACACAAAAGAAATCAATAAACTGAGTTTTTAAATGTGAAAAATACTAGAAGCTTTTGTCTTGTATTGAGGACAGCTTTGTAATGTGACGGCAAAAAAGAAGAAGTTGTTTTTAGTAATGTTTTCCAAGTCTCAAAGCTGTTTTGTTTGTAGTAATAGCTGTACTTGGCTCTGAAATTGAACCTGAATAGATGAATATTTTAGTTGTAAGCACATCTCATTAACCTTTAGCATAGTTTTCTGCAATGCTACTGAATCTACAGGGCTACAGCTAGGAAATTATATTTTTTTTATGAGTAATGAGCTTGCTGTCTGAATTGATAATGTGAAAAATACTGTGCACCGTAAATAATAATAAAACTATACATAATATTGTAATATTTCTCTTCACTGGCTGCACAAACACAGCACAAACTCTGAACTCTTAATGAACTTTTATAAAAATGTATTCTTTTAATGAATTATGGATTATTATATTAATGGATTTTCAAATTAATTATTTCCAATAGATTTTTAACATAATTATACGGTATTCAAACATTTTACTTCCAAAAACCATACATTTGATATAATTTAATTTTATTTAATGGCCTGTTAAATCTAAAATAATTTTTACTAATGTATATGTATGTGTTACAAAATGCATTACAAACATTTCAGATTTCTTGTAGTTATATCAGATTTTATTTTTAGGTTGCCTCTAATCCACTTTTCAATTACCTACTAAAGCACAACATTCATATTATCTCTGTTGTACTAGACTAAGAGGATTTTAATGAAAAGTAGGACAAACACATTACGTTGTTTTGGTTGCCCTATTTTCTTTTCCACCTTGTCTTTGACGGTGTACCAATGCAGCACATGTTTTCTGATAATGCGGTTGCTCTTTCATATTGCCACGTGTTGTCTCTGGAACTAACCTGTATGTGTGTTTCATTCGTTACCCATGTGGGTGCAGTGAGCACTGGCTGTTTTTGTATTCACTGTGTTTACTGGGGAACTGGATCGGGTTTTTGAAGAGAGGGCAAGCCCCCTGAATTTAAGCCTAGTTGATTGACAGTTAATTCCCTCGTCTGGTTCCACACGCCTGCATTTCCTTCCTTCTCTAAATCTGATCCCACCAATTGGACTGTCATACACTCAGACACACACACACACACACACACACACACACACACACACACACACACACACACACATACATACATACTGCACCCGTAATTAAACATATCCTATCACACTGTCAGAGGTGGATTCCACTAGTCAGTTCCCACTTACCATCACCTGTAACTAACCATATGACACCACCCAGAAAATGGCAAATCTGACTGTGTTGATGAATTACAGGAGTCTGGTTTGTTTTTTGGTGTGATTTTATCACCACGTAAATCTTGACGGGAAGGATGTGACAAACAGCTCTTGAAAGGCTTGTTGATGGGAAGTCCCCAGTGTTGGAAAGTTACTTGCAAAGCTAATCTACTAATTATTTAAAGTACAGCCAATCTTAAAATACAGTCAGTCCTTTTGGGGAAAAAATTTGATACATTTCAAGCTAACAAAAATTTGTTAATTGCATTATTTAACAATCATTTTGAACATCAGAAGCTAAATATTTTGCATTTTGCATATACGTATATTTATTAAGAATAAGATGATGTTTATTTTTAAAATAAATTTTTGTAAAACTGCATATATTTTTAGTTTAATATAGATTTTTAACATAAAATATATGGTATTCAGACACTTCCCAAAACCATATATTTGACAGCAGTTTTCTGTAACGGTCTTGACCGGTTAAATCTAATATCATTTTTACTGTATACACTAACTTTTTAGAAAACAGTTATATTAAATGGTTATAATTTCAATTATATATATATATATATATTAATTATTAATTATTGTTTAGGTTAGATTCATTGGTACTTTTACTTATTTATCAACACACACAATCGTACTGTAGGAACCACTCTGTAAAGACCAAACTGTTTATAAGAGTTTTAATGCGCTTCAACAAGAAATTAAGTGTTAATTGATGGGAAGCATTTAAACAAAGAAATGTGTGTCTTCTCCTGCAGTTGAATGATTTCTCTTGAAAAGCTTGGTAGCGTTTCACAGAGATACATATTGTGTCTTCAAAGTATTAGCACCTTTTGCTTTGTTCACACTTAATTGTTACAGTATTTTTATCTCAACTTGCACACAACACACCTATACGAACCAAAGGGGAATATAATCTTGTTTAGCTGCAAAATAAACAGAAACCACTTTTTGTGTCATTTGTTGTTGACATCAGAAGTTGTTTACACCCATTCTTATGTCTCAAATTCATCTGTCACTTGGTAAAATTTAGACAAATTAGACCCTTTTATGATAAGGGTGAGAGGAAGAGCAGGACCAGGAGCCATTATTCTCCAAACCCATTTTTCTTCAAGGTTGTTGAGATTTATCCTTGGGTCACTGCACAAGTTGCACAGTTATATGCATTTCAAACATTCACAGTTTAGTTAGTTCTATAATTCTCTCTTCGTTTAAAGGAGTAGTTCATTGAAAAATGAAAATTTGCTTTCAAAGGTGTTGATGTATTTGTTTCTTGATGCTTATCAGCGGTTCCTCTGCGGTGAATGGGCGCCGTCAGAATGTGAGCCCAAACAGCTGATAAAAACATCACAATAATCCACAAGTAACCAACACCAGTCCAGTCCATTAAAGACATTGATTGATGGACTGAAGTCGTGTGCATTGCTTGTGGATTATTGTGATGTTTTTATCAACTGTTTGGACTCTCATTCTGACAGCACCCATTCACTGCAGAGGATTAATTGGTGAGAATGTAATGTAATGCTACATTTCTCCAAATCTGATGAAGAAACAAACTCATCTACATATAAGATGGCCTCAGGGTGAGTAATTATTTAGTAAAGTTTAATTTTGGAGTGAACTATTCCTTTAATGTGCCCATCTGTCAGGGTCAAGGTCACACAGTACATACTTACAGTACAGTTTCTATGTGAATCTGTGTGATATGGCACTGACTCCTGGATTTCTGTTGACAGGGAACTTCTTCTCACGCTGGCCCTTGGCCAGGTCTTATCACTGCTCATCTGTGGGATTGGCCTGACCAGCAAATACCTGGCGGATGATTACCACGCAAACACCCCCGTGTTCCAGTGCTTTCTCAACTACATCCTGCTGTTCCTGGTCTACACCACCACACTCGCAGTCAGGCAAGGTAAAGGTGGCTCCTTGAGGTTTCTGAGCAGTTTTATAAAAACACTGTCAAATGGAAACATAACGTGAGGTTATCTGTAAGACAAGGTGACGATAAGACCACATATATTTTTTATGAGAGACTGTCAGAAAAAGGTTATTTGAAGTTTTTCATTAAATGTCTCTTTTCTGTCTTGTTTGTGACCTCTTCTGGGACTCTGGCAGAAACTTTCAAATCTACTAGCCTGTTTCTATTCAGAAAATGTCAGTCAGAGTCCTGCCTTTAATGCTTGTATGTATTTTTTTAACTAAGTTATATTTTTATATTATTGTTCAATTACAGTCAATTTCTCTTATTTTCCTATATTTCAATTAATAAAAACATAAATGCATCATATTTTACTTTTGTCATTTTTTTCTGAAGTAAACGTGAAAATTGTTTACTTGTAAATTGTTTAAATAACATTTATTTGTAAAATGTCAAATTAGCATTGACTGAACTAAATAAATGTGGATAAATACTCTGTCCTTTATTTATAGTTCTAAATGAAACATAGGAGTGCATAATAAACCTTGTTTTAATGTTGATGTAGAAAGCATACGTTTCATATTTCTAAGCATTTTCACTTCGTGTCTAGATGGTTAGTCAGGTTACAGGTGTTGTGCTCAGGTTTTAATTCATAATTGATTTCATGTTGAGCTTGGTGTCCAAGAAGAAGGCTTTGACACAATGTTTTCTGGCACACTTTCAGCAGGCTAAGAATAGAAATGGAAAAGAGTCGTGTTCTGAGCTGAGAAATATGCCAGCTCACAGTCTATTTATATCAAATCACATGTGATTCCCTGACTAACACTGCTTTTATACAGAAATCAGGTTGTTCTAATAAGCACCTTTAAGATCATGAGTCATTTTTTGAAGGCTAAACGGGACCGTAAATGATTTTGGATGAAAATCTTTGCTGGCGATACAATCGCATATCATACTTTTATACTAGAAATATCACACAGAGTATGATTCAGATTGGTTAAACAAGCAAATATTTTTGTATAATGCTGCTAAACTCAGTATTTGAAATTGAATATTTCCATGAAAATGCAAGATTTTATGTCTGTTTGATTGGTAAGTGATGATGTCATATGTTCGCACAATAGATGGACATGTCTAGCTGATTATTATCATTATCCTTTGCAGTTTTGGAGACTTTACATAGACATATGTATATATATTTCAGCTAGTTTTAAATATTAGGTGAAGATAGTAATTTTTTTGTTTTACATGTGATAATCTGAATAGTAAAAGTTTGGCATAGTAACTTTTTTTCGTAGCTCTTTAATAATGCATCATTTTAATTGACAAGCCTTGCTGAACTGTATTTTGAAGCATGCAAACATTGCACGCAAAGGCTGCATACAAACTCATTATTTCAAGCACGCCGCTCTGAGCGAGCCGTCAGCGGCCCCTGACAAATTGGCGCAGTCTCTTTGTTCTACTCCAGTGACCAAGGAGCTGAGTCTGCAGCCTTGGTAAACACACCCCAATGCTACAGAAAGTGGGCAGGTACTGTGTGTTTTTAGGATAATGAGAGGGCAATAAGAGCAGCTGCCTGTCAGCCTGTCTGTGTCCACGAGCTCCAGCCAAACAATGATGCTCATCTTCTATAGACCCACAACGTAGAGGCTGTCATCTTACAATTGCTTGGGTAAAGTGAAACTTGCTTTTCTCATTTCCTTCCCTTCCTGTCATCTCTTTTCACCTCTTCTGTGTAGCTTGTAGCTGTTGTGACCCTTGTGCTCCATTCAAAGTGGATTTAAACCACAGAGCTCCAGAACTGGAGAAGGACTATGGAGGGAAATCAGTCTTTCTCTCTCTCTTTCTAGTCAAAACTGCATCACTTTTTACCGGTGAGACATAATGTGTTTTCCTGTACTAATGAGGCCAAATGCTGATGGCTGAAAGAAACATTTCGAGCGACAGCGTTTTGCTCTGCCCTGCAATATTAAGCCTGATTCATATTATGGCAATTCCAGAACACTGCGCTCCGCTGATCAAAAGCAATTTAAAATACACCTTGTATAACTTTTAATAAATTGAGAAAACTTTCATTTGCTTAAGCCAGCCAAACCTCTGAGGCAGTGTTAGTTTAGTATCACTGAGATATTTTTTTAATGAATTTTTATTTTAATATTTTCGGTTTTCATTTTGATTTTAGTTTGTAAATTTTATTGTGAGCTTTTGTTATTTCTATTAGCTTTGTCTATATGTCTTTACAGTTTCTATACATTTTTATTTTATTTTCAGTCTCAGTTATTAGTTAATTTAGTTGTTGTTTCTATTATTATTATAAGTTAATTTAGTTATTATTAATATATCAAGGCAAACTAAATAAAAATTATAAATGTATCTGAAAATTAATAAATTATTGTTATTATTATTATTATTATTTATTTCACTTAATTTATTTCAAGTATTAGTAATTTATATATGTATATATATAATTAAATATACAGATTTAATACTAGATTAAAAATATATATATATATATTTGACTTATATATATAAATATATAATATAATATATATAGTCGAGTAATATTTTAATACATCTAGGTCAACTAAATAAAAATGGTGGCTTGGTAACAACAAAATAAAAATATTTCAGTTCATTTATTTAAAGACTTAATTATTTTTAAATGTCAAGTTAAACTAAATAAAAATGATAAATGCCAAATAGCTGAACTAAAATACATTTATATTTTTATATTTTATTTGTGAAAAAAAAACATCATTTTTGAAATATTTATTTCAGTTAATTTATTTCAAGGATTAGATATATTAATATGTCACGTTAAACTAAACTAATATATATCTATATATATATATTGCATTGATGTAATTATTAAATATTTCAGTTATTTTATTTAAAGCATTATTTATTTTAATATTTTAAGTTAAACTAAATAAAAATGCTAAATGTTCCCTTGACAACTAGCTGAACTAAAATAAATTTATTTTAAATATTTTTTTTTCAGTTAATTTATTTCAAGCTTTGATGAACATTTGAACATGAACCAAAGCGATCATGTTTTGATCCCAGGGTATGTCTTTTGTATTTTAAAAGAATACTGTTTTTCTGATACATCTGTTTGTTTCAGATGTAGATTTCTGAGCTGTTTAGACATTGCTTTCATTGTATAAATGGCCTTTTGACAGAGGTGGAAAGTAACGAATTACATTTACTCGCGTTACTGTAATTGAGTAGCTTTTTTGTGTACTAATAATTTTTAAAGTAATTATTTTAATCTGTAATTTTACTTTTACTTAAGTATATTTTGTTTGAAGTATTGTACTTCGCTACATTTTAAAACACATTAATTACTGAGTAAAAAAAATAAAAATAAAAAAAATAAATCGCTCCCTGGAAACCACGGCAGTAAATAATGGGCAGGAGGGCAAACTGGCGCTAAAATCACAAGAAAGATGCAGACGGACAAAACAGGCGTTAGTGGTGCAGACACCGCTGAAAACGAAACCCCGTCATATTCTGAAGTTGAACTCGAAGGAAATGAAGTGAACCCCTGGCCATATGTATGCTCTATTATGCAGTGTAAGCTGTACTTGCCTAGGAAGACCAAACTAGCAGCTTATAAAATCTCGACAAGACATCAACCCTTCGCAAGAATGTAGAGGTAAGCTAAATAATTGCATCGTTGCATTGGTGGTTAAAATGAAGCTTTGACATTTTAGCAAGAGGTTTTGCACAAATTAGCCAAAAAGACAGTGGTGAGGAGTGTGCTATTTTTGTTTTAATGATGTGCGCGCGCATTTATAGTGCGTTCTTTCACTGTGTGATTCAGTCTCCTAAAATCCATTTAGAATTATCACAAAATTGAAGATATAGGGGCAGAAAATTCACATATTTATATAATTTCATATATTAAATCAAAATCACACAAAGAATGCCATTTCCTCTAAAAATCATCATGAATATATACATACATATATATAACAGTTCAGTAAACAAGTTAATTAAGAGACTTGCGTTTTAGACACCATATTGCCTTTTTTAGCTCTATTTCTACAACAGAAAATAATTCCAAACACAGCCACCAAAGCACAGTTTTGCGTCTCTGAGCAACGTGACAGTGTTTCGTTCCTGAATGAATCAACCGTTTAAATGATTCGGTTCAATCGCAATGACTCACTTCTTAACAGTGACTTGCTGACACATACTGGCCATTTTAATTTCACATTTAAAGTATGTTTTGATTTTTTTTAAATAATTAATTTCTTATCATTTCAAATGAGTATTCAACATTTTATGTCTTGTATATCAAAACATTATTCATGCATTTGTAACTGCAGGTTAAATGCAGTCTTGTCCTGCACTTAACAGTGTAATACATCTAAATGCCACTTCCAATGAATCTTCTGCATTTCCTCTGTATTGAAAAGATGAGTTTGTTGATACTGATTTGCCTGGTAACAGCCCAAATGTTTTATTATTCTACATAACTGATTCCTTTAATTAAAAACAACTAGTTTGAGATTAATTAACCTATCCCAGGGGTGTCAAACTCAGTTCCTGGAGGGCCGTAGCCCTGCAGAGTTTAGTTCTAACCCTGCTCCAGCACGCATATCATGTAGTTTTCAAAAAAAAACCTAAATTATTAGATTAGCTGGATCAGGTGTGTTTAATTAGGGTTATATCTAAACTGTGCAGGACTGTGGCCCTCCAGGAACTGAGTTTGACAACCTTGGCCTGTCCCATTTTGACTCCCTCCCACTGTTAAAATGTAACTAAGCAATTTTTACTCTGAGTAAATTTTAAATGAGCTACTTTTTACTTTTACTTGAGTAGCTTTTTAGACTGGTACTTTTACTTGTACTTAAGTAAAATTTCATTAATGTAATGGTACTTTTACTTGAGTAGAATATTTTTGTACTCTTTCCACCTCTGCCTTTTGATAGCGTACTGTATCAAGTAAGCTACATTAGTATCAGGTTCACTGATATTGAAAGATAAAAATGAAATAATAGCCTCCCAAAGCAAGGGAGAAACATTAGTGTATGAGAATAACTTGTCTACCCAGTGTGAGGACACAAACAGTCAGAATAGCTGTTGTTCCAGCAGGACTGGGCTACCCAGCATATGGCTCTCTCTCCTACAGTATTGTTTCAGAAATAGAAAACAAATGTAATGCATGCCAAAATTCTTCTTACCAATCTGTCAGTTGTGTACCAAGGCTGCCAAGTGGACGCTGGCAACGGGAAACGACTAGTGCATGGCAATAACGGTTATAATAACAAAAAGAAGACACTGAAAACAGTTGCTGTGAGGTAGAAAAATAGAGGAAATCATGTGTGAAAACTGCATTCTGCCTTGGCTTTGTTCATGCCTCAAGGTTTAGTGCTGTCCTAAATGCCATCTTCAAATTATTTTGGTGACAAGATGTTGTATTGATGTTTATTTATATACATTGTCTATACAAATTTACATTTTAAAATTAAACAAATTAATTTATAATTTCTGATATTTAAAAAATATTGTTTCTAATAGTTTGACGTGTTTCTTTCATTTTGTACTGATTACCATCAACTAAAATGTAATTTCTAGCAACTAGAATTAAATGGCAACTGGCTGAAATAAAATAAGCTTATTTTTTCATATTTTTATTTCAAGTAACAACATTTTTTTAATAGTTAATGGTTTAAATTTTATTAAAATATACCCTATTGTATTTTAAAAGAATAATGTTTTTCTGATGCATTTATTTGTTTCAATTGTATGTTTTATTTTGTTTGTTAAACTGGTTATGTTTACATTAATAAATATTTATACATTTAGTTTAAAAAATAAAAGTGATGTGACATTCAGCCAAGTATGGTGACCCATACTCAGAATTCGTGCTCTGCATTTAACCCGTCTAAAGTGCACACGCACAGAGCAGTGAACACACACAATGTGAACACACACCCGGAGCAGTGGGCAGCCATTTATGCTGCTGCGCCCGGGGAGGAGTTGGGGGTTCGATGCCTTGCATACTACTAGAGAGACTAACATACTGTACTACTAGAGAGACTAGAAAACTGGGTCGGGCTTTCTGGGATGGTACTCAAATGGTTCAGGTCATACTTAGAAGGGAGAGGCTATTATGTGAGTATAAGAGAGCATAAGTCTAAGTGGACGTCCATGACATGCGGAGTCCCACAAGGGTCAATTCTTGCACCGCTCTTGTTTAGCCTGTATATGCTCTCACTAAGTCAAATAATGAGAAAGAACCAAATTGCCTAACACAGCTATGCTGCTGATACCCAGATTTACCTAGCCTTATCTCCAAATGACTACAGCCCCATTGACTCCCTCTGCCAATGCATTGATGAAATTAATAGTTGGATGTGCCAGAACTTTCTTCAGTTAAACAAGGAAAAAACTGAAGTCATTGCATTTGGAAACAAAGATGAAGTGTTCAAGGTTAATGCATACCTTGACTCTAGGGGTCAAACAACTAAAAATCAAGTCAGGAATCTTGGTGTGATTCTGGAGACAGACCTTAGTTTCAGTAGTCATGTCAAAGCAGTAACTAAATCAGCATACTAACATTTAAAAAACATTGCAAGAATTAGATGTTTTGTTTCAAGTAAAGACTTGGAGAAACTAGTTCATGCTTTCATCACCAGCAGGGTGGACTATTGTAATGGGCTCCTCACTGGCCTTCCCAAAAAGCCCTTTAGACAGCTGCAGCTCATCCAGAACGCTGCTGCCAGGATTCTGACTAGAACCAGAAAATCTGAGCATATCACACCAGTCCTCAGGTCCTTACACTGGCTTCCAGTTACATTTAGGATTGATTTTAAAGTACTTTTACTCGTATATAAGTCACTAAATGACCTAGGACCGAAATATATTTCAGATATGTTCACTGAATATAAGCCTAACAGAGCACTCAGATCATTAGGATCGAGTCAGTTAGAAATACCAAGGGTTCACACAAAACAAAACTAAACCTCCTTTAGTTACTATGCCGCCCGAAGTTGGAATCAGCTTCCAGAAGAGATCAGATGTGCTAAAACCACTGTTGGGAACGTTACTTTAAAAAAGTAATTAGTTATAGTTACTCACTACTTGTTTCAAAAAGTAACTGAGTTATTAACTGAATTACTCCATAATAAAAGTAACTCGTTGGCAGGGAAAGTAACTATTTGCGTTACTGTAAAAAAAAAATAGCAGTTTGAGCAGTTTTCACAAGTCAGTTAAAATGAGTAGAACAGATAGGTGTTCGTACATAACTTTCGATATTTATTGCACGTCAACAGACAGCAAGAGTTTTGTTCTGCACTTTAAGTATTATCTATGTAAGAAAAGTGTTTTTGGCCACTAGCTTTGTAGATGCGTGTGTATCATATTACATGTACACATTACATGCACGTTCATAATCGCTTATCTCGTTATTAACCCACCTCCTTAACTCGCTGTGTGAGCCAGAGGTGCATTCGGATAAATCAATGCATAGTAACGCACCGCATTTTACATCCAGTAATGTTAACGGCGTTGTAAAGACGGGAAAAGTAATTAGTTAGATTACACCGTTACTGAAAAAATAACGTCGTTACCTAACGCCGTTCTTTTAAACGGCGTTATTCAAAACACTGGCTAAAACACTAGTCACATTTAAATCTAGACTTAAAACTCATCTGTTTAGCTGTGCATTTATTGAATGAGCACTGTGCAATGTCCGAACTGATTGCACTATATTTTCAGTTTTTTTATTTTATGTCAAATCATTTTCTAACTGTTTTATTATTTTACTTTCTTTTATGTAAAGCACTTTGAATTACCATTGTGTACGAAATGTGCTATATAAATAAACTTGCCTTGCCTTGCCTTGTCTTGCCTTAGTCATGGTATTGCCAGCCCGAGATTTGAACCCACAACCCTAGGGTTAGGAGTCAAACTTTAAAGTATTGTCTCTTACAGTTTGATATGTGTCTAATCTTTTACAAATTATCATCAACTAAAATATAATTTGCAACTAAAATAAAATGGCATTTCATTAAAAGTAATATAGCCTAAAATGGCTGAATATGACATTAAGAAATATTAACTAAATTGTCTGTTCTTCATGGGTATTTGTAAGCCAAGACCGCTAGAATGTTCGACAGGTTCCAATAGATTCTGTGCTTATTGGCCTTGAGTTTTGGGGGCGTGGTGGTAAAGAGCCCCGCCTCCACAGATTCATCACAATCGTTTGACATTAGAGGCTTGTAAAACTTTTTGTACAACAAGCAATTGTTACTCTCCCCTAAAGAGCTGCATTCAATATGCAATGCATTTTGATGTGTTACCCCTGATATTGATTTTATGCCGATGGGATTTGTTTTTACGCTGCCATCTACACGTCTGGAAAGTTGGCATCAGGAAACTTTTGAATCACTGATATTAGGGCGCAATCATATTTGAGATGTTTTGGAGCTTGATTTCCTGGTGGATTGCAAGAGCAAAATCAGTCAGTTTTTTCTTTTCACAGCTTGTCTCATCCATTTGATTTGAAAAATAACTGGGACATTCTGGGACATTGTGACTTTGGGAACATTCTGAGTAATAAATATATTTCCCAGCTAACCTGTTGAGGTCCAGCACTTACCTGGACATACCTGTTGATTGATTTTACTATACTTTACTATACTTAACCATGGTTAAACAAAGTTAGTGTAGCAAAAACCCAGGTTAATTTGTGAGTTACTATAGTTTTAAGGGATAGTTCACCCAAAAATTAAAATTCCAAAATCCAAGCTTTAAAATGGCAGTGAATGGGTGTTATTTTTTAGTAGTACAAAAGAAGTCCAATAAAGCGCTTCCATCCATCATAAAAAAATGTCCCACATGGCTACGGGGGTGAATAAAGGCCTCCTGAAGCAAATTATTTCTTTATAAGAAAAATATCCATCTAATTTATATAAAAACATGTTTAATTAATTTAAATCATGAAACTAATACAATTTGACAAGAATTTATATTTTAAAAAACTATGGCATTATGAATTCCATTGGATATTTTTTCCTGAATTCCATTTTATTTTTCCTAAATTCCATTTTTCTTTCTTTTTTTTTCTCGAATATGTTTTAATAGTTAAATTCAATTGTAGTAATGAAAAATCATGTCTAATTCATTAAAAACGTGAAACTTTTATTAACATTTTTAGGGCCTATCCATTTACCCCCCCCCCCCCCCACCCAAATTCCATTTTATTTTTCAAAAATTGTGTGTTTTCCATTTAAAATTTTCTGGATTCTGTTTAAATGATTTAATTAAATGTTAATAACCAGAAAGCATGCCTAATAAATTATAGTAGTCACAGTAGTCAGTTTATTTATATATTTATTTATTATTTAGCAGTCTTTTTTCAATTCAATATTTACAGATATATCACAATTTGATTAAGTGTACAGCCCTACTTTTGATTTATTCATCCACATTTTGCCCCATTCTATGTTAAACTTTAAATTCCATTTTCATTATGGGATTCTGTGATTCTATCTGTTTTAGGGTCCAACTTATGCTGCCTTTAGATGCATTTCAGTAGCTTAAAACATCCTGTTGAAATTCTTTTGAAATTGTAGGTTATTATGAAGTGGTCTCTGCTTTGTGTTTGCAGTCAGTTTGCAGCATATCCATCACGCCATCTTCATTATCTCCTGCAAAATTGAGTGCTAGGATTGCTGGGTAATGTGTGAGGTTAGTGCTTTGTCCTCTGCGTTGATGATTACCCCTGAAAGCTTCTTTATTGGCTTTTTAGATTGCCAGCTGTATCCACTCCTTCTTACTGACACAGATTAGAAGTGTTGAGCTGGCAGGAGTGAGGGAAGAGATTTATTGTTTGCATTGCCACAGCACCTCGACTCTATCCTGTTCCCCCCATGGACAGATAATCAATAAACTGTGTCCACATGATGATGGGGCATGGTGTTGAGTGTGAATGAGCCATTCACGGCCACACACGCATATATTCAGTGCAACTTTTTGGAGGTTTTGTTGGAGTGAGTCTGCATTGGCACAGACACTGCTTTTGTACAATCATATTTCTGTAGCTAAACTCACAAAGGTCTTGTTAATGCCAAGGTCATGGATTTGATTCCTAGCGAACAACATGCTTACGGATAAAATATATCTTGAATGCACTCTAAAACATGAAGAATTCAGAGCATAATAAACCTGGTTTTCACAAGGACAGTTAAAAAATGTTAAAAAATATATATTTAAAATAAATGAACATTTATGGATTTACTTGTACTTTATTTGTGTGTGTGTGTGTGTGTGTGTGCATGTTTTTGTGACATATCAGGACACAACTCTGTATAATGACATGGGTATGACACAGGTATTACAAGGAGAGGGTGACTTATGAGGACATAACCCATGTCCCCATTTTTCAAAACGCTTAGGGTTAGGTGTAGGGTTGGTGTAAGGCCATAGAATATACAGTTTCTACAATATAAAAACCATTACGCCTATGGGATGTCCCCACTTTTCACAAAAGCACCCCTGTGTGTGTGTATGTGTGTGTATTTGACACGCTTCCATAATTTTTGCTTTAGGTGAAAATGTCTAGATGTAGATGAAGCACAGTATGACTGTATGATGGATGACCTACTTGCTACATTTGCCATTTATACATTTTGAGCATCCATTTACAATGTTATGAATAAATGGTAGCAAAATTAACTTGGATTTTTATTTTTGAGAAACAGTTTAATGAGCCTTTAGACAAAATCTAAAGTGAAAAAAATTAAGTTTGCATATACGAGTATCATATTTGTTACATCAGTTTTTTGAGGCTCATATACAGTATATGATATAAGAGAATATGAAGCTCACATAAGTTTTATTCATATGACCAAACCAAGTAGTTGCTGATATTTATAAGGCCATGTTAATATTTCCTATTTTTTAAACTTCACTTTGACTATTATTGTGTAAGACTAAAGTAAAATGAAAAATTTGATTGCTTGTAATGTATTTTATACTCTCATTTTAACAAGATTTTCCAAAATGTATGGATAATCTAGGTCACCGAAGTTGCTTCATTCCAGTAAGTTTTCATCTTGAAATTTTACCAACAGTGTAAAAGTTATTCTTGGATTTAAGTGATAAAAAGCAGTAAGGATTTCACAGTAATACAATATACAGCCTGAATGGGGGATAAAGGGCCTTTTTACTTGTTAAAAAAGTATGAACTATCAATCAGATGACATTCAGCATTTAGTAGATTGTGTATCAAATATGATACAATAAGCTTTAAATGGTTAAAATGCAAACAAACCACATGAAAACCAAACATCACTTGCTGAATTAAGTATACAATGTAATGAAGTTGTTTGACAACAGTGTAGCACACTGAATAATATTTTAAATACTAATTTTACTTGTTGGCCGTGTATTTGCTATGCCGTATGTTAGCTCTTTAGGGAGGATCTTAAAGAAATATATCACTGAAAATTTTTTTTTTCATCACTCTCATGTCATTACAATTCCGTACAATTTACTTTCTTGTGCAGAACACAAGAATTATTGACCAATATAATATATTATATACATAATATGCATAATTTTCATTAATTTAATCTGTTCTTTGAAATCAGTCTCCAGTCTCTGATGTACACCTGGAAATAGGTCATTTGATCCAAGTATTAGTCTTTCTTCTTTAATGGGAGTACAGATTAATGAGTCTCTAGAAGGGTCCTTTAGTCTCAGGAGTGATCATGTTAATTCTGGAAGGCTTTTAGTAAATATAGATGTGCTTCATAGAGGATTTCTGCATTATTTATTGATTTAACGGCTGCTTTTATTATAAGTGACTTATGTTCTGTGTTATGTGAGTATAGCTGTTATGTTTTGACTAATGCATTGCATAGCTACAGGCTTTTCTTTGGGGTTTATTCTACATCATAGCATCAACACAGATGTCCACGTCTAGTTTAGTCTACTACTAACTAGCAACAGGCAGTAAAGCTTTATTTCATTTAAGGGATAGTCCCCCCCCCCCCCCCCAAAAAATGAAAATGATGTCATCATTTACTCACCTTCAAGTTGTTCATTGAATTTCATGAGTTTCATTAATATATTTTTTCTGTGTGTTCAACAGCAGAAAGAAACTCATACAGGTTTGGGACATCTTGAGGATTAATAAATTATGACATTTTGGGGTGAACTATCCCGTTTGAGTGTATTTTCTACTGAACATGACAACAGTTTTTCATTAAATGATGCAGAAGAGACCATTTTTAAAATGATGTCTACGTACAGTATGTACTGTATGCAAGTTAGAATAAATGTTTAATGTATTATATATATATATAAATACAGACAAACACACATCTAGATTTATACATTTCAGTATACACAACTGTTCAAAGTTATGCCTTCTTTCTTTGCGTGAACATTTGGGCGGCGTTATGCAAATCTTCCCACATCATGATGTAGACGTGGAGCCGTGTTTAAACGAGGCATTTTAGGGAGGTGTGGACAATTCTTAACTTTAATAAAGAATATCTCTCTGGGTTTGAGACTTTAGTCTTTGCAACTTAACAGATCTTATCTATTCACGAACAGCTTGTAACACCCCAAAGAGAAAGGAAAACTTGAAATCGCATCATATGACCCCTTTAATATGTTTTTGAAAGACATCTTTTATGCTCAGCAAGACTGCATTTATTTGATCAAAAATGTAATAAAAGCAGTAATATTATTACAGTTTAAAATATCTATATTCTATTTGAATATATTTTAAAATGTAATTTATTCCTGTGATGCAAAGCTGAAATTTCAGTATCATTACTCCAGTCTTCAGTGTCACATGATCCTTCAGAAATCATTCTAATATTCGGATTTGCTGCTCAAGAAATATTTCTTATTATTGAAAACAGTTATGCTGATTAATATTTCTGTGGAAACCATGATACATTTTTCAGGATTTTATAAATAGAAAGTTCAAAAGAAAAGCACTTATACAAAATTCTTGTTTCTTTGGCAACATTAAAAATGACTTTACTGTCACTTTTGATCCATTTATCACATCCTAGCATTTTTTCTTTATAAAGTACATTTTTTAAATAATATAAAGTATTATAATGTTTCCTTACAATTTAAGAACAACCAGCAGCCAGTCTCATTTGCAGCTGCCAGTTTTAGAAACTCTGGGAACACAGTGGGATTTGTCAGTGCTCTCTAGGAATGGGATTATTATATGGTCTCTCAGAATGACCTGTCTTTAAGAGTAATTTTCTCTTCCTTGTTTGACCAGCATGCTCTCCGCAGTCAGTCCCTTTAACAAGCACTATGATGAAATCTTTGTCACAGCTGCTGAATGTGGTAATTGTGTTAAAATCAATATAATGGCACACACCATTAACATTCCAAAGAATGGGAGGTGGCAATAGATTTGCCACTTTAGATGATTCAAAAGCAAAATGATATGCCTCATGGAGAACGATTCCGTGTCATATATCATTATAATGCTGAGAGGGAGAGTGCAAGTACTCAAAAAATTCTGTCATCATTTAATCACCAACATGTCATTCCAACTCTTTTTTTTCTATACCTGTATTATCTTTGCTTTTGTGTGGAAAGATATTTATAAAATGGATATTTATTTATATAAAGGATATTTCATTTTTATCTTATTGTATTGCATTTTATTTAATTTCATTCCTTTCCATTCCGGAATGCCCTGGAATGTCATCTAACACAAAGATTAGAGGATTTTATTAGAGGATTTGTCTGCTTGCATCATATCCTTGATCTGATATACTAAATTATATAAATATTTTGTCACACATTAGTTTGGGGGCCAGTTCTCATTATTAACTACTACTTTTGCCTCACTAAACTTCCAATTTGTTGCTTATTAATAGTTAGTAAGCTAGTTGTTAAGTTTAGGTATGGGGTAGGATTAAGAGATCTAAAATATGGTCATACAGAATAAAGCATTAAAATGTGCTTTATAAGTACTTATTAACAGCCAATATACTAGCATGCAAATATGCAATAGTTAATAGTGAGAATTGGTCCCTAAACGAAAGTGTTACCAAATATTTTATAATAATGACATTATATCAGTCACAACTTGTGCTCATATCTACTCACTCTTCTGAGAGATTTTAGATCTGGTGCTTCGATCATATTTCCAGTGCTTGTATCCTCTGTTGTTGCATACAGATTTAGAGGATTTAAATGACTCTTCTACTGATTGTCAAATCTGACCCCACTGAGAGACCTAAATGTTATTAGGTCTCCGGTTACTGTAATCTGTATTAAAATGTTTGATTGGGGAGACATGCGTTCTATTTACATGTTTGCGAAAGAATGTGACATCTGCAGGATTTGATTTTCATTGAATATTAAAAATTAGATCTGCCTTTGCGTGTAACATCTCATTTCATCTTTTCTTATGAGAATCTCATGTCATTTTTCAGTCATTTTATTCTTTGAAACCCTTTAACAGTCACACTTAAAAGCTTAATTACTGTGGTAATTCAGTTAATGTGGTTTTACATAAATAATAAATATATATAAAGATCATCAGCCTGTAATGAAACATACAGTAAAAGTTCACTCCTTAACATACAGTACAGTACTGTTATTTTTTTTTACAATCACAGCATACAGATGAAAGCTAACACTTGACATACGATTTGCTTTATATTCTTGCTGTTCTACCATCGGCTCATTCAGAGATTTTGCTTTTTTGGTCTGCAGTTGTTCTCTTGACTTAATCAAAGTTAAGCTGCAAGAACAAAACATTTGTTTTGTGTTTGATTAGATTAGAGCGATTGTCTTTATTTTCTGATTCTTGGAGCCAGTGCCTTTGCACTGCTTTTTAACACCTTGAGAGTTTGACATGTTGAAAAGGCATAATGAATCAATTAACTTCTAAGGGCTTTCAAAAAAATCCAATCCATCATCCATTAAAAGTTTTTGGAATATGTCAAGAATAAGTATGTTTATATGGAGCCAAAAGAGTCTCAATAAAGATAAATGCACACACTACATTCACATATGCACACACAGGATTCATACATGCACACACATAATTCATAAATACACACACAGGATACACAAATGCGCACAAAATTCACAAATGCACACACAAAATTTAAAAGGCACAGAAGATTCACAAATGCATACAAAATTCAGAAAAATGCAAACAAAATTCATAAATACACACAATTCAGAAATGCAAACAACATTTACAAATGCACTCAAGATTCACAAATGCACAGGACAAGATTCAGAAATGTATTTCTGATGCACACACACATATATCTTGATTTACAAACTGCTTGCGGTCTGTGAACTTCACTGCATTTGTGTGTGAATTTTGAGACTCCCCTGACTTGGCTTTTTAGCCAATCACAAGAATGCACCCCATGTGGGGGATTGTTTACTTATAAGCCAATCAGCGAACGACTCACTTTCCTCAGCGAACAACTCACTTTCCTCACGCAGCGAACGACTCACTTTGCTCAGCGAACGATTCACTTTCCTCACGCAGCGAACGACTCACTTTCCTCACGAACGACCCACTTTGCGCAGCCGGACACCCACTTTGCGCAGCCGGACACTCACTTTGCGCAGCAGGAGACTCACTTTCCGCAGCCGGGGAGTAACTTTCCTCTCGCAGCGAACGACTCATTTTCCTCACGCAGCGAATGATTCACTGTCCTCACGAGTCATGCAGCGAACGACTCACTTTCCTCAGCGAACGACTCACTTTCCTCACGCAGCCGGAGACCCACTTTTCGCAGTCGGAGAGTCACTTTCCTCTCGCAGCGGACCACTGACTCTCTCTTCATGTAGGGACCGAGATTTATAGTTAAAGTGACTTCTATATTGCATCCAAAAGAAAATTTAGATATATTTAAATATTCAAAAAGGTGTAATTTTTTTTTACTTTCATTAAAATATTTCAATAAAATGAAATAATTGCCTATTGCATATTTATGAATCCATGGTTAACTTTTTTTCTGCAGTCACTGGGCTATATGTATTGAGACATTTTTAAATTAATATTTTGTAAAAAAAAAAAAAAATAAATAAACCTGAATTGTAATCTAAACATCTGTATTTTCATACAATTTCATAAATAAGTAGGCTATAATATGCCGCACCACAGGCATATCGCGCTGTGTGAACGCGTTCATGTGATTGGCTTATAAGTAAACAATCCCCCACGTGGAGTGCGTTCTTGTGATTGGGTAAAAGAAGGGAAATATCTGATTGGTTGCAGATCATTCCCTGTTAAAAAAAAGGCATTTGTGTGTCGAGCCAAGTCAGAAAATTCACACACAAATGCAGTGAAGTTCACAGACCGCAAGCAGTTTGTAAATCAAGATATATGTGTGTGTGCATCAGAAATACATTTCTGAATCTTGTCCTGTGTATTTCTGAATTTTGTGTGCATTTGTAAATGTTGTATGCATTTGTGAAGCTTCTGTGCTTTTTAAATTTTGTGTGTGCATTTGTAAATTTTGTGCGCATTTGTGTATCCTGTGTTTGTATTTATGAATCATGTGTGTGCATGTATGAATCCTGTGTGTGCATATGTGAATGTAGTGTGTGCATTTATCTTTACTGAGACTCTTTTGGCTCCATATGTTTACTGCAGAGAGATTGTGTTCAATTAGAAAATCAAAACAAGTGAGAAGGACAGTTAGTTAAAGTGTAATTATGGCTATATCTGCAAGAGAAAGTTGGTGATCACATTTCCACTTCCC
Source organism: Carassius carassius (assembly GCF_963082965.1). Classification (NCBI taxonomy): domain Eukaryota; kingdom Metazoa; phylum Chordata; class Actinopteri; order Cypriniformes; family Cyprinidae; genus Carassius; species Carassius carassius. Next base: position 5,632,112 of record NC_081772.1, read on the forward strand.
TAATTTAAATAATATACATAATGGGGAAACTGAATGTCTGCTGAATGTTGCTTTGTAATTATTTCTATCGTTAAAAGCACTATACAAATAAACTTGAATTGAAATTAATTGAATCTGGAAAGACTCCATTCTTCTTGTTTTTTTTTTCCCGCAGTGCTTCTGCTGTTAGGATCCTATAGAAAACTCCTATTTATTTCAGAAGCAGCTTTGCTGTGTCAAGCAATTGCTGCAGTATTTTAATAAAACCCCTCTGTGCAGAAAGAAAACTGGCTGTTGTATATTATTTCTTCACCGTAGGATCGGTACACAAGAGCTGTTTTTGGTTAATCTGTAGTTTCTTGGAAACTGACAAACAAGCTTTTACAAAATATGGATTGTGGAAAGTTTAAGTTGTACTCTGACATCAGAAGTCTCTTATGCTCTCCAAGGCTGTAATTATTTTATAAAAAATACTGTAAAAATACAAATATTGTGAAAAATGTTTACAATTTAAAATAACTGTTTTCTATTTAAAAATATTTTAAAAGGACTTATTCCTATGGATGCAAAAGTTAATTTTCAGCATCATTACTCCAGTCTTCAGTGTCACATGATCCTTCAGAAATCATTTTAATGTGCTGATTTGCTGCTCATGAAACATATCTTATTGTTGAAAACAGTTGTGCTGCTTAATATTTTTGTGCAAAGTTTGATACATTTTTTTCAGGATTCTTTATTGAATAAGTTCAAAAGAGTATTATTTCATTTAAAAATATATATTTGAACATTATAAATGTCTTTATTGTCAATTCTTTTTGATCAATTGCTGAATAACAGAATTTCTTCCCAAAAATGGTAGTGTATGTACAAATCACTTATTTATTTTGGAGTAATTTTTGATTGATTATATGGTACCATCTGCTGTAATCTAATCTAACCTTAATATCTGAGGTCAAGTATTTTAATGATCAGCAAAAGAGGGTTGATCCAGGATTATGTTCTGCTTAAACTGGATTACACAACTTGGATGATTTTAATAGCTGGTTTCAACCTGCTTGACTTCAAAGCACTTCAAACAATTCATCGTTTTCCCAACCAGTTTGTACATATAAGTTTGTATTGATCGTACAAAATGGATTATACCACAGGAGACTGTCTTAATAAGTGAATTCACCATGCACCTTCTCGTTTTCCCACAGGAGAAGAGAATCTGCTGGCGATACTGAAAAGAAGATGGTGGAAGTACATGATTCTGGGATTGATTGATATAGAGGCTAATTACCTGGTCATCAAAGCCTACCAGTACACCACACTGACCAGCGTTCAGGTATATTAATATGTTTACGAGTCTGTGTTTGTGACTTGTAAAGGAAAGAAAAGACAGATTATGAAACCTAAGAAGCAAAAAGGCAGTGGCTTGAGGCTTTTATTGGGTCTGTCCGACTGGCAGTTAAATCTTGCCTGTTTGCTTCACATTGCACTTGTCCTTTAATCTTCATTACAGCGCTGTTAGTGCTGAAAGGGCCTTATTCACGTCACTGCTAATGGTGTTTGATTAGTGGCCAGAGGAGGTCTCTATGATTATAAGAGATTCCAGCAGAGAATAGGATCGATTTTTTTTCTCTTCGTCACTCTTCTATTGCCATCACCGATGGTCATTACAAGCACATTACAATTACAATGTGCTGGCATCCTGTCATGTATTAGCCTAGCCTACCCTACCATTAGACATTAAAAGGGACATTCAGACAGGCTTTTATCAGACCTGCAGGCGTAACTGAGAGAATCAGCTCTGATCAGTAAGGATTTTATAATGTGCACAACAGAGTACATCTTAAAACAAGACTGGGCGGTGGTGTTATAGATTTGTTTTTGGTGATAAGAGCCCATAGCATTATGATACAGATGCTGCCCCAAAAAACACTCAAACAAACACCACAAAGGCATCATGCCCTTTCAGATTTTTGTGGGTATTGATTGCAACTTGTAAAAAAGTACAAACCCCTATTTGCACTATATTTGATCATTTTCGTGAAGTTTGCTTGTATAGAATAGTTCACCCAAAAATGAAAATTCTGTCATTAATTACCCTCATGTCAATCCAAAATCTTAAGACCTTCGTTCATCTTGGGAACACAAATTAAGATTTTTTATATGAAATCCGAGAGCTTTCTGACCCTCCATAGACAGCAAGGTAACGGCCACGTTCAAGGCCCAGAAAGGTACCAAGAACATCGACAAAATGGTCCATGTGACATCAGTGGTTCAACCGTAATTTTATGAAGCTATGATAACACTTTTTGTACGCAAAAAAAAAAATAAAAATAACAACTTTATTTAACAATTCTTCTCCCCCAAGTTACCATCTACCTTCATTATCGAGAGTTACACAATGCATGTGCATGCTTTCCTCTGCTCATAAACAAGACACAGCACAACAAGTCTTTATTTTTTAATTTCTTCGCACACCAAAAGTATTCTCGTAGCTTTGTAAAACTGATGTTACATAGACCATTTTAACAATGATCTTACTACATTTTTGTGCTTTGACTGTGGTAGTTAATGTACCTTGGTGTCTATGGAGAGTCAGAGAGCTCTTAATTTGTGTTTCAAAGATGAACGAAGATCTTACGGGTATGGAACGACATGAGGGTGAGTAATTACTGACAGATTTCTTTTTATTTTTTGATGAATAATCTCTTTAAAAGTGTCAGAAATCACCCATTTACATGGCTAAATTTGGTGAGTCGAATTGAATTGAGCCTTCCACAGATTATTTTCTAAATTAAAAATTGTATTATCATATACGTCACTCTGTTAAATCAAAGATTTGACATTTCTGCAAAAATACATTACTTCTTTCATGTTTCAAAACACTTGTGAAATGTCCAGTGAGTGGCAATAAAAGTGCTTTCAATTTTATCCATATGGCAATGTTTTATTAAGGTGGTTGTTGTACATATCACAGCATTTTGGAAATAAATTGTCCAAAGTGGTAAAACGTTAATGCTCTTTTGTGTTTAAAAATAACATATCTCCTACATTAAAAGTTACCATAGTGTTAATAGAAGCAAACATGACGTTTAAGTCTTTGAGGGAATTTACATGACTCTGTATCGCAAGTGCAATATTTATCGGGTGAGCTATAGAGCAAATTTACTACATCAGAAAAGCTATACATATGAAGCTGGTTATGTGATGCAAAGCTCAAAATCTATTAGTTTACAAATGATGCACTATGGTAAAACTGTTTTGAGGTCATAACATAGTATTTTGCAAAAAACTGCAAAAAAAAGAAATTTTTTTTAGTCTATATTCTGCCCAAAAGTTGTTGGTATTTTACTACCAGCAGTGTTCATTTCAGCTAGAACAACAGTAATGTATATATATTGGTACGTACTGTTTTTAGAGTTTTTCAAAATATAGATAAAGGTACTTTTTTTCATTATGCTTATGATGCTTTTGCACATGATATTTCCAGTCTTATTCACAAACCAAGTTTAATCAAGTTCAAGTTTCAGTCAAGTACTTTGCATACTTGTTTACATTTTTTTTGTGGTAGGCTAATTTACTCATATTTACAAACAAGAAGCAGTCAGTGCATGTAAATAAAATGGGATTTATCATTATGTCCTTCTGTAATATACTGTATAGAAGCAAATTCACTAAAGGATTGCTAAGCTTTCGTATGTGGTTTTTTAAGTGCACAAATGTGCATCTTATTCACAATCCACACTCAATCAAGTTTAATCAGACACAAGAATTGCAATTAACTTTTTTCTTTAGTGAATTGGGGGGAAACAAAAGCAGACAATGCATGCAAATAAACAGCGTAATCATTGTGATGATTTACGATTTTATGATTTATGATGAATTTAAAATATGATTTCTTTTTGTGACAGAATTTTTATAGAAATATCAAAGCTGCTCTAATCTATACATTGAAACTGCATGATCACTGGCTGTCAAGTTAAGTTGCAGCTTAGCTCAGTTAATTAAACACAATAATACTGTATAATAGCTCAGAATCTGAAACTTGTCCACTTGCAGGCAACATTACTATTATTTCAACATGTTTTACACATGTACTATACATTGAATTACCATATTGTTTGGGTCATGTTTTGTCTTGCTTAGGGCATCCAGTGAGCCAAAACTGCCTCAAAATAATAGGTGCATGATGTCCCTGCAGACATGAACTTATTTGTTTGCAGTTTGCAGGATATAAACTCAGAATTGAGAGAAAATGTATTATTTTATTTATGTCTATTTTTGGACTAATAATAAAGTCAAATAATTGCATGTGAGAGTCGGTTGTATTATCAATGCGTTCCTATTGGTCAGTGTTAGAGGAGCTCAGCTTAGCCTGACAGTTAGCCTGCTCCAGTCCAGGTTAGTTTCCCAACAATCCAAAGTGACTGAGCTTGAGCTGTGGTAAATTTGCTTTATGAAACCAAATCAAGTGAAAATAAGTCAGACTAACTAATATAAGCCTGGCTTATTTGGTAAACTTGTTTTATGAAACAGCCACCAGGAAACATTCTCACGTTTCTAGTCTAACTCGATAGCTTGTTTGCTGAGGTCAGTTGGATTGCTGCTCATCCCACACAGGAGCGCATCATGTTTATCTCTTCACTGTGAAAGAGATGCTTCCTACCTCCCAAACTTTTGCGTGCTGTTTCCCCTGTGGTTCACAATAAGTGTATTTTACCATAGACAGAATGAAGTAATGAAGTTACACAGTGGCTCATCAATATTAATTTACTATATTAAATAAATTTACTATATTAATTTACAATATTAAAATAAATTAACTTTTAAACATTTGCCCATTAAAGGTAGATGATTACAATTGTTATAGATGGTCATGGTGTTGGCTGAGGTCTAGAATGCAAATGTCTTGTCTATTTCTGCTTATATGTTCTCCTTTCCTCTTTTTTTCATTTTAAAGCCCAAAATTTTGTTTTAACAAATGTCTCTGATTATGGTGCATACCGTAAATGGAGGCGTTGTATACAATTTATACTTGTGATTTATGATCATTATATCTTTTGTGTGTCCTTCAGTCATTGAGGCCTTATGAAATGTATTTTCTCTAAACTTTTCAATACCACACTAGAGGAATATGAACAGGTTAGAGCTGAAAATTGGACTCTGAAAATGGGACCAGTTAACTCAAATAAGCCCAGTGAGCACTGCAGCTCACAGCAGAGAGCTATTTAAATGAGCTCAGAGATTCCACACTTCCGTCCAAGGAGTTCTGTATAATCTACTGAAGGTTATCAACCAGCACTCACAAATAACAATAAATTAAATAAAGGGTTCCCTTTAAGTTCCTGAGTTGAATTTAAATTCTGCACTGTAAAAAGTGTCCATCTATTTATCCATCTGTCCAACCATCTGTCATTCTGTCAATCTATCAATCACCTATTGTTCTTTATGTCATTCTTTTCTACCTATCTATCTATCTATCTATCTATCTATCTATCTATCTATCTATCTATCTATCTATCTATCTATCTATCTATCTATCTATCTATCTATCTCTATCTATCTATCTATCTATCTATCTATCTATCTGTCTGTCTGTCTGTCTGTTGTTCCATCTATCAGTTAACTATCATTCTGTCTATCTATTTATCGTTCTATCAATCCGTCTGTCAATCTATCCATTTATCACCTATCTTTCTGTCGTTCTATCTATCTATCTGTCTGTCGTTCTATCTGTCATTCTATCAATCTATCAGTCAACTACCATTCTGTCTGTCTGTCTATGTATCTGTAATACTATCTATCGTTCTATGGTTCTATCTATCGTTCTGTTGTTTTGTCATTCTATCTATCAGTCAACTATCGTTCTATCTGTCATTCTATCTATCGTTCTATCGATCATTCTATCATTCTATTGTTCTCTCGTTCTATTTATCGATCAACTATCATTCTGTCTGTCTGTCGTCTTATCTTCTAAAATTGAGTTTGAATTTAAAAATGCTTTTTGTGAGTTATTTTGTATGAATATGGGATGTCAAAACATATTTCGTTTTTTTATTGAATACAGTTTTTCAATGTATTCCACAGCTGCTGGACTGCTTCGTGATCCCTGTGGTGTTGCTGCTGTCGTGGTTCTTCTTGTTAGTCAGGTATAAAGTGCTGCACTTTGTGGGTGTGGGCGTGTGTCTCCTGGGCATGGGCTGCATGGTGGGCGCAGACGTCATGGTGGGCCGACAGCAAGGCCTCGGTAAGTCCCTGTCCCTTCACAATGCCGCGGTACACTCTGAATATTGTCCCACACAATAACCCTCTCTCGTTTCCCCTGGGTGGTGCTTTGTTTCACATGCAGCCAGAGTCCAGACATTACATCAGAGTAAAGCACTGCCCAATCCTCCTGAGAATCCTGGCTCATGCGGACTGATTCAGTTTCAGAGTACTTTATTAAATATGAATGGACAGTAGGGGCTTGTGCTTACAATTTCACACACAGCTTTCCCCACAGGGCAGTCTAATGAAAATCACACTAATTTGCAGCAATTCTACTGTTGTTTGAGTTGTCTCTGAATAATTTACCTACCACTGAGTGAATGTTACATTTACATTTATGAATTTGGCAGATGCTTTTATCCAGAGTGACTTGCAGTGCATTCAAGTATATGTTTTATTAGTATGTGTTGTGTTTCCTGAGAACTGAGATTTCTTACGTATGTATTGCTTTGATTTTAAACCAATATTTTATAAAAGAATATAAAAGAATATTTTCATTGTCATTGTTTTTGAGTTTTTTAAGTTTTGAGTTTGAATTTGAGTTACATTTTTTATATATATTTCTGAAAAGTGTATGACCTAATATAACACTAATGTCTGATCTATACAGGGGACCATAAACTCTTAGGGGATTTATTGGTTCTTGCGGGTGCGACGCTCTACGGCATCTCCAACGTATGTGAGGAGTTCATCGTAAAAAACCTGAGCCGGGTCGAATTCCTGGGAATGATGGGTCTCTTTGGCTCCTTCTTCAGTGGTATCCAACTGTGAGTCTCTTACTATGAACTTTTAAAGGGATCATGAACTGCCTTTGTTATTATCTACTGTTCTCTGTGGTCCACTTATAAAATGATCAATATTATTATTATAAATTTTTTTTTTTGTACCGTCTATATCAGATCCGACAGAAATGTTGCGACATACAAGTGTGAGTAACTATTACTTGGTCTGTTATACTGATCTTTTTGATATGTACTGATTATTTATGCGTTTTTAACCTAACTCTAAGGATGTAGGCTGACAAACATACACTGTTAGCCAATCACAGTAGTGGGCGTTTACTTCTGAGTCTAAAATTCACCACAGCTATTCAAACAGAGCGTTCTGATGAGGGGGTCAAAGCAGGACAGAAAATGGTCTATTACTTCTAAATTATGTTTTTTGAAGTGAACAGAGGACCAAGTTCATACTGACGCAGTCTGGAATTACATTAATAATAAAGTTAATCCACTCTTTCCTAATGTTGGCATCAGAAGGAAGTTCAATGCAAAGACTGTTTTGGTACAGCTTGGCACTGTACAGCATCTTGTTGTCTTCTGAGCCATCTTTATTGTTTCTGTGTAGACCTGCATTTGTCTCTCTCATTATTTACTCTGCATATGTGAATTGGTGGGCGGGGCTAAACAGCAGGGCTAAATTCACAGTTACACTTAAATTGAAATCGAAATTGCTATATAAAATGACATTGTCTATGATATTGGCATTGGCTACTTTTGAATGACTGTCAATTAGGAATGCACAATATATACCACCGTTCAAAAGTTTATTTTTATTTGTTTTTTTAGTTTTAATCATCGAGGATGCTTTAAATGGATTAAACGTGACAGTAAAGACATTTAGAAGAGTTAAAAATAATAATAATAATAATTCCTAAATAAATGCAGCCTTGGTGAGCATAAGAAACTCAAAAACATAAAAAAAAAACCTTACTGACCTCAAACATTTGCACAGTATTCTACATCGAGACCATACAGATTTTAATTTGTTGTCAGTGTATATTGGATATATATATATATATATATATATATATATATATATATATATATATATATATATATATATATATATATACACCAGCTAGTATTAGATATTTAATTTTTTCTTTCTCATTTCTCCTATTTTTATATTTAAATGAAAATTGCTGTCATGTAATGCTAGCTATAGTCTATCACCACTGAACTCTAAAAGAAGACACTTTTCTCCCAAGTTTCTTTAGAATTCACTGTCAACTGTTTAACCATGATTATTTAATGTTCTAACAGCAGATCACCTTCACATGTTTTTCATAGGAACGTAATGATTTTTTTAATTGGATTGCAGTCATCCTCAGATCCTCCTCACAGTTTGACGTTTACACAGCCTGCAAGTTTAATTATCATTTCCACCAGAGCAATTTGGATCTCCGGCACCACATATCCGAGCTACTTCCAAGCGTGAGCCAACTGGAATGTTCTCGTCTCCTGTCTTTTTATCCATCTGCAAACGAGGCCCATTTGGACCGCCTGCGTCCTGCAGCAAACATTCAGCAGCTCCAGCTGGAGTCGCATTCTCATCTAACACCTTTATTCCCCTGGTGCCGGAGCTTCAATGCGCTTTAATATCTATATTTGTGGCGTATTTTTCATAAACGCCAACGACACTGTTTATCCATGCCAGTTGGGTGTAATTATGCTGAAAGGCATTCATATCTGACAGCAGGCTGGAATTATGGACGACAGTCAAACCCTGCTTCCACTTAAAGTCTGACTGCTTCATAAAAGGATCTGGAGGAAGCAGAGTGACAACCTCACTGGATATAGAATATTCTCTCTCTGCCTGCATCAAATAGTTTCATCTGCAGGCTTCAGGGCTTCAGGAACGGTCTCCCGCTGATGCCTCTAGACGCTGTCGGACGATGAGACTTGTAGCCTTGGCAACAGAACATCAGCGCAGTCTTGTTATGGCTCTACAGAGGTGTCACACAGGGCCAGAGGATTGTTTTTTTTTGGGGGGGGGGGGGTGACCTGTCATTGTTAGTAAGTCAGAAAAACTCATACAGAACCGGCCGTGTGTCACAAGAATCCCTCGGACTGTTCAGGAGGGCTTCAGGGGAGATTGACTGGTCTTTGCTCAGGCTGGCTGAATTTATCACACTGCCCATTGTTGCCGAAATCGCCCACCTGTCAAAATGAAGCATGCTGTTGAGACTTCGGCGCTGTCGCTATTTATTTTTTATTGACGTTCTAGTTTTTCCCTAGCTCAGCTGTGCTCACCTGTGGCTGATGGGAGTTGTGCTGTGTTTCTGTTTTTCAGGGCCATTATGGAGCACAAGGAACTTCTGAAGGTGCAGTGGGACTGGCAGATTGGTAAGCTGGTGATTTTGACTGTTTTAACACTTGGGGCCCTATCATACACCTGGCGCAGTGTAAGTGTGTTTGCTAGTTTCAGTCTGGCGCCGTTCGCATTTTCCCGTCTAGCACCACGTCGTTTAGTTAGCAAATGCATTTGCGCCCATTTTTGCGCCCATGGTCTAAAAAAGAGGTGTGTTCTGGCCCATTGCTATTTTAAGGAGCTGAAAATAGACTGCGCCATAGACCAGCTCAAACCTGGTCTAAAGTCTAAAGTCAATGGCGCAACATGCTTTTGTTATTTAAAGAACGCGTTGGTAGAAAATGCGCCTCTGGGCGGATCCACAGTGCGCGCTGACTTTGCTTAGTACACACAAGGATGCGCATCACACAAACATACCAAATATTAAAAACAAAAGGATTACAGTGTAAAAGAATATTATTGTGTAGGCTTCATAAATATAAAAATGTTATGATGGATAGTCATTGTGTGTATTAGAATTAGGCTACCTATTTGCAATTCAGCCTATTACTACTTATAATGATGAATGAAATTGGCTAATTAATTGAACAATCGTGCCAATACACACACATATATATTAACTGACTCATCGTGCAGAGCTTTGGTGGATTCCTGCTTGTCCCAGAGATGCTTCGTGCACGAGCAGATCGGTTTCTTCGCTTAAGAAACATTCTAATCTAACATATCTAATTAATTGCATGACATTAAGAATTTTATTTTTTATCACGTCTTTTCATAAGGATTTTTCTTAGTCACTTTTCAAAAAAGTACTTCTGTATGAGTTTACGCTTTTATTTATTTATACTACACTAAATAATGACCTCCCCAACTTAATCCGAGCAGCTGAGTTCTTAGCCATCTTCAAGAATCGGCTTAAAACCCATCTCTTCCATCTTTATTTGACCCTCTAACTTTAACACTCACTATTCTAATTCTATTCTTAAAAAATAAATCTAACTACCTTTCTAATCTTTTTGTAGTCTATTTTCTTTTCATTTATTATGCAACTGTGTGTATGTGTTTGTGTGTGTGTGTGTGTGTGTGTGTGTGTGTGTGTGTGTGTGTAAAAACCTCTAACACTTGCTCTATTTTTTTTTTTTTTCTATCGGTTTTATTTTTATTTATTATATTATTTAAAAGCCCATGCTACGTGTACTGTGTTAACCTAACTAAGACTTGTTATAGCACTTATATATCATTTCTCTTTTTGTTGTTTTTGATTGCTTCCACTGTCCTCATCTGTAAGTCGCTTTGGATAAAAGCGTCTGCTAAATGAATAAATGTAAATGTAAATGTAAATATTACTATTTTGTTTTATTGCACCAAATCAGCATATTAGAATGATTTCTGAAGGATCATGTGACACTGAAGACTTGAGTAATGATGCTAAATATTCAGCTTTGCATCCCAGGAATAAATTACATGTTAAAATATTTTCGAATAAGAATTAATCGAGTCATGTGTTTTTCTGATCATATTTCTAACAAGAATTCTATTTCGTTTGTCAACCAGTAAGCATTTTCCGTTTATCTTTGGAATGTTTTGTGACAGATATAACAAAATATGCATCATCAATAGCGCTTTGTTTCCCCAAATTAGGCTGGATATAGCTTTCATTGCAAATTTAAATCACAAAGCGCCTAAACCACACTCCAGACCCCTGCTTTCAAGGTACCTTGTGTGCAACCAAGTTTTGAAAACAGCTTTCATAGCACTGCCCTCATATATACAGGGGTCTGGTGTTGAAACCTCCTTAGAAACAACACCAGACAGCTGTGAACGGATGGGGCTGATTAAATATTGCTGTGCACGTGCTGCTGAGCTCAGGGAGAGATGCTGGAGCGGCAACATAACCACACGATGTGACTTTCAATTTGACTTCCTCACAAATGATAACAGGCATATTTAAACTGTTGACAAAAGACAATTAACAAAATTAATTGCTTATGCAGTCTGCGGCATCTCTTCCCTATGTTTGAATACACATGCCCACTCACGTCTTCTTAGAAAACGAATGCACAAACACAAAAAAGCAGTAAACCACTCCAGGCAGTGCGTTACAGTAATTTTACCATGATTACTGTTAAATGCATCTTGTTAGAAATAATTACAAATATTATTCGGTTTGTAATCCCATTTAGGTGAGACTTGGCAAAAGTAGTGTTCTCAAATGCAGTGTATTTTATGACCCTTGAAGTCACTTAATTTTAATCCAGATTGATGCCCCTGGTGCGGATTGATGAAGTGTTGAGAGGTTGTGCCAAAGGCAACGTTTGGGTTGGATCCCAGGAGGATGCTGGCTTGTCACAGAGACATTAGCAAGTCTAGAGTCGCTTGAGGGGGCAACGTCATTAACTGTCAGGGCTGTTGCAAGTAATGCGCTTTATGCCAGAAAAAGGAACATCTCCCGCCAAACTGTGATGCCCTTACAAAATAACGAGGGCATGTTGATTACAATGCATTAATTATGTTGCCACTTTCCTAGAAAAACTATGAGAATTGTATCTATTTATTTATTTTTGTGTACCATTGCATTTATTATATTTTATACTAAATACTGTGGTGGCTTCAAATGCATTTTGGTGCTTAAAGGAATAGTTTAGCCAAAAATGAAAATTTAATAAAAATTTACTTACCCTTAGGCTATCAAAGATTAGTTTGTTTCTTTATCAGAACAGATTTTGAGACATTTTTGCATTACATCACTTGCTCAACAATAGATCCTCTGCAGTGAATGGGTGCCGTCAGAATGAGAGTCCAAACAGCTGATGACTTCAGTCCATCAATTAAGATGCATGTTTGTAACAGACAAAAAATCCATTATTAAGATGTTTTGTAATTCAGTTGTTGTTTCCAACTAAAATACCAGTCCTCTATCTATAATATTGCTTTATCCAGTGAAACAGTTGTCTCGTCTGAATCAGGAGAGAAATATGAAAACACTGATTACAAGCAAAAACAGCTTTAAACTAATATGTTGGTGGATTTGATGTGAGAAGACTATGGAATGTTATTTTGAATTACGGACTTATGAATTAAGTAAAAAATGTCTTGATTATGAATTTATTATAAACACACAGTTTTACCAACAGTGGACTGTAGTTGTGTGGATTACTTGTGGATTATTATGATGTTTTTATCAGTTGTTTAGACTCTCATTCTGACGGCACCCATTCACTGCAGAGGATCCATTGGTAAGCAAACGATGTAAAACTAAATTTCTCCAAATCTGGAGAAAGGGTGAGTAAATCTTCAGCAAAATCTCATTTTTGGGTGAACTATGGCTTTTATTTTAAGGTAATTAAAGCGTTTTCAAGCATAAAACGTTTTTTTTACACATAAAAGTTTTTAAATAATAAAATAGTGGTGTCATTTCATGTTTTGTTATATAATGCAATGAATCGTTTTTGTCAGATCCACACTGAAATTTTTCTAAAAATATTGTTATCACCTCCAGTTAATTATATATATTTGTTTTTTACGAGTTTATTTCAAGCTTTTTTTCTTTTTCTTGTTAGCAGAGTCACATTAAATCCTCGCCTACACATAGATCTGAACTTCCCCTGAATAGCAGGTGACAACTTATAATTCTCTTATGTGCTACATCGCCAAATAGTGTTAGCAAGGCATCTGAATAAGTTATGAAACCTTCTGCTCAGCTCCGAATCTTCATAGCCTGAGAACAAACTGCGTGTGAACAGCAGTGAGCTCTGAAACATATAGTAGGATATAATCCTGACATCCTGTATAGTTTTTCTTTGATAGCTGCACTGTCACTAACAAAAAGATTATTAAAATGGGCTGTGATACTTAATGGTATCATAGTAATATCATGTTTTTAGTTGTACAATGTAATGTAAATGAATACCATGGTACCGATAATATAAAAGGGCTAACTAAATATACAATATACTTGTTTTGAACATTACAGAATTAATTCAGTATTAATATTTGTAATGGGACAATTCATGATTTTTTTTTTTTTTATCCTGAATTTTCCCCTTATATTTCCCAAACCGAAAAAAAAACCCATAGAAAACAAAACAAAACTGTAATTCATCTACAAAAGCAAATTTGGTGACTTGGTGGGATGCCAGACGGGAAGCAGATTTTGTTAGTATTGTCTGCTTTTTCATTTCAAAACAAATTATCATTATCTGTCTCCATTTCTGGTGCATCTCCATCTGCTGGAACAAAAGTTGTGTCCTTTACGAACGCATTTTGAAATGAATGGCCTGAGAAAACACAAGTGAATAATTAAATTTTTTGTGCCATCCAATTCCATTATGATTGTGCTGGATGAATTATGAGCAGAATATCACAGCTGCTGACTTTCTGTCCTCTATGACATAAACAGCTGAATGCTGCTAACAGAAGAATATTGCGCTACACTTCTCTTTAGCCTTTACAACATGAAGCCTCAATATAATGCTGTACTGTAATATATTAGAAGTTGTTTATAATGTTTTCTATGAAGTCTGTACCTATAATGCATTATATAGAGGTACTCGTAATAGCATGTAAAATTGTAACCATGGTTATTTTTTAAGGCTGTGGTCTTATAATACATTTTAAGACCACAGCCATGAATAGTTAAGCATTATAAATAAGAGATAATGTACAGTGATTATTGCAAAATAAATCAGATCAAGACCCAGATGCAATGTGGATAGTGCAGTACATATGAAATATTGATTTAAGTTGTAATTGTGAGAAGAAAGAGATTTCAGAGTGATATAAAAGACATGCACGAGTCTATTAAATATTTAATAGTTGTTATCATTACATTACCAATAAATTCCAAACTATTTCATTCTTCTATTCTATAAATATACAGATTTAGTTAAATATATACTTTATATATTTTTAAATTCTTTTATATTTATTTTAATATTTATATTGTAACTATAATTTTAAGGGTTGTTTAAGGTCAACATTTTTTTTTCTAAAGAGGAATCCTTTTTTTTTATTTTATATATATATATTTTTTTACAATGAACTTTTTTTTTTAATTGCACTATGTTCATAGTGACTGATGTGATTTTAACTCTTTATGTCCTCTTAGGGCTGCTGTACATTGGATTCAGTGCATGCATGTTTGGCTTGTACAGTTTCATGCCAGTGGTAATTAAAAGAACCAGCGCCACAGCGGTGAACCTCTCTCTGCTGACAGCCGACTTGTACAGCCTCTTCTGCGGCCTGTTCCTGTTCCAGTACAAGGTTAGAATATTTATAATATACGTAAGATTTCTTGCACCAAAAACAATTTAGTTTTGCATGACCAAATTTCCTTTGGTAGGATGAGCAAAGACAGATATGTGTGTGTTGAGTTTAAAATGACAATATATTGAATAGGAAAATAAAAGTGTCCATAATGCAATGGTGTTTTGGGTTGCAGACAGGGTTTGAAATGAACACCTATCAACTTACCAAATAGACTGTCGAAAACGGAAAACTTTCAATCCATGTTTAATAATAAATATGCTTTAAATTTAAACAATGATTTTTGTCTTAAAATCTGGTTTTCTTCTGATATTTTAGTTTTAGCTTGTACTGTAGAAGTTTTGAATGGCTGGTATCTTAAAAAGTTAGTTACCAAATTTGTTGTTGAGTGAAAAAGTTCATTTCAAACCCTGTTCACAGCAGTGCTTCTTTGTGATTTTGCCATTGGGTTCCTTTGGGTTCCATCCTTCAGTACGAACCCCTTTAAAAAGCAGCATTGAATTGAAGTAGATCCACAATGCAATAATACAACGCCTTTAAATGAACGAGCAATGATTCTTCACTAAAACACTAGACGGTTTATCAGGGAATTTCAGAGGCACATTGGCGTCAGCCCCAATGTGAGACTTCATCTCTAAACACCACCATTACAACTAAAGCCATTAGTCATACTGTACAATGAGCATAGTGTTTTAAACTCCCTCTCCTTGTCTAGTACAGATTACACTGTCTGGAGGACCAAAAGAGATTCTGCCTCTTTTGAATTGATTATTATATGGAGTATCACATTGATCAGTTTTAATGGTTATGATGCTATTAAAGTAAAGTATGGAAATACGGAGTATGTTTTGCTGGCGAATAATACTGCTTGACTTTTTTTTTTGTAAGGTGAATGTATTAGGACCATGTTTTTGAGCTTCAGGATTCATGAAATACAATTAGAGTGATGGATATGAAACCAGCCTCGGCAGAAAGCTCCGGGTTACTGCATGTTCTCTGCTTGCTGGGAATAGTTAGAAGTGGCTCGATAAAATCAGACTGGGTCTGAGCAGAGCGGCGTTTTTTAGTGATAACAAAAGCTGTAATCACATCTAAAGCATCTCTGGCATTATTTTGGATGTCCTTGTGTGAAGAGGCTCAGCACAGCTGTCATCTATCTCTTTCTGAAAAGCATTAATAATCATGAATTTCAGTTAATGTTTGATTGACATGTACACATGCATTAAGTCCAAGTCAAAAGTCAAAGTCACCTTTATTTATATATAGCGCTTTAAACAAAATACATTGCGTCAAAGCAACTGAACAACATTCATTAGGAAAACAGTGTCAATAATGCAAAAATGATTGTTAAAGGCAGTTCATCATTGGATGTCATCTCTGTTCAGTTAAATAGTGTCTGTGCATTTGTTTGCAATCAAGTCAACGATATCGCTGTAGATGAAGTGTCCCCAACTAAGCAAGCCAGAGGCGACAGCTGCAAGGAACCGAAACTCCATCGGTGACAGAATGGAGAAAAAAACCTTGGGAGAAACCAGGCTCAGTTGGGGGGCCAGTTCTCCTCTGACCAGACGAAACCAGTAGTTCAATTCCAGGCTGCAGCAAAGTCAGATTGTGCAGAAGAAACATCTGTTTCCTGTGGTCTTGGCCTGGTGCTCCTCTGAGACAAGGTCTTTACAGGGGATCTGTATCTGGGCTCTAGTTGTCCTGGTCTCCGCTGTCTTTCAGGGATGTAGAGGTCCTTTCTAGGTGCTGATCCAGCATATGGTCTGGATACGTACTGGATCCGGGTGACTTCAGTGACCCTCTGATCTGGACAAAGACTGGATCTGGTGGCCACAGTGACCTCGGAACAAGAGAGAAACAGACAAATATTAGCGTAGATGCCATTCTTCTAATGATGTCGCAAGTACATAGGGTGTTATGGGAAGTGTTTCCGGTTCCGGTTTAGTTAATTAATGCAGCCTAAAAATCCTCTAACGGATTTGGATATTAAAAGCATCTTAGTACGTTATGTGTAAGCCAGGTTAAAGAGATGGGTCTTTAATCTAGATTTAAACGGCAAGAGTGTGTCTGCCTCCCGAACAATGTTAGGTAGGTTATTCCAGAGTTTAGGCACCAAATAGGAAAACGATCTGCCGCCCGCAGTTGATTTTGATATTCTAGGTATTATCAAATTGCCTGAGTTTTGAGAACGTAGTGGACGTAGAGGATTATAATGTAAAAGGAGCTCATTCAAATACTGAGGTGCAAAACCATTCAGGGCTTTATAAGTAATAAGCAATATTTTAAAATCTATACAATGTTTGATAGGGAGCCAGTGCAGTGTTGACAGGACCGGGCTAATATGGTCATACTTCCTGGTTCTAGTAAGAACAGCTGCTGCATTTAGGTCTAGCTGTAGTTTGTTTACTAAGCGTGCAGAACAACCACCCAATAAAGAATTACAATAATCTAATCTTGAGGTCATAAATGCATGGATTAACATTTCTGCATTTGACATTGAGAGCATAGGCCATTAATATAATATAATATAATATAGATAAAATAATGTAGAAATATAACATAAGAAGATTGTGTAGAAGAACTTAATTTCAGCAATATGTATAGATACAGAATAGTAATATATTTCAGAAATACATTCTATTTTTTTAATATTGTGATGACCAAGATGAGAATCAGGTTTTGTTTTGCTTATTTTTGTATTTTACATACACTAGATACAGGAAAATACAGAAATAATTGAGTTTTTTTATTTTTTATTAAGATGACACTATTTTTCCCTTCTGGTTTTACTTTTTTGGTAACTAAGTGGACAACCTTTGAATACAATTTTATTAGTAGAAAAAAAAAATATTAGAAAAAACTTTTTATTGTAGTTAGTAGAAAACTTTTTTCCCCATCCTAGTGTTTAAAATGTGCACATAAGCTTTTTACCACAGCTATAAACATAGCTCAGTTAGATTTGAGAGCTTTAACTATTTTATAATTAGCCTTATGCAGAGCTGTCAATCATTACATTTCTTTATCAAATTAATTAGATGATATGCTGATTAATTAAATTTGTCATTCATCTAAAGCTTTATCAATATATGCTGGAAAAAGCACCCATATTAAATAATATTAAGGGTGCCAGATTAATAAACTTGTTATAATTGTCATCAGGGGCGTCGGACTGGGGGTAAAACCAGTACTGATTACCAGGGCCCCAAAGGAAGAGAGGGCCCTTAAAAAAGTCTGGAATATATATTTTCAAGGGGGGGCCCCATTAGGACTGCCTATGCATAGGGCCCGGGATCTTGTCCAGCGATCTTGTGCATGACTGATTGTCATATTCCATCTGGTATTTGTTTACAGTATATAAGCATTTCAGTTGGCTGTTGTAATTATTATTATTTTTTTAAATGTTTTGCCAAGTTACAAATGGTAACTAAATGAATGCATTACGTTGACAGCCATTGCCATTATAAGTAATACTGTTTTTATTATGTGATGTGATGTTTATACTATGTGATGGTTATATCTGGTATGATATAAAGAACATTTTCTTTTCTCTCTGGTCATTGTGCTGTACACATAAAGGCTAGGGGTTACATCAGTGTGAAAGAAAGCCGGCAAACATGCTCCAAATGAATCTCTCCCCAGCCCTGAGCTGAATGCCAGAGCCATTTGTAATGTGGTCACATGTCTCTCAGATTCTCTGCACATTGTTGTTATTGCTGGTCGGCAGTCTACTGTACACCTGCAGTCTCATCTCCTTTATTTTTGTGTCTGGACTTATGTCTATTGAAACCTGGTTTCTGCTCATCCTCATAACTCAAACTCAAGGTCCTTGTGAGTGTATAGAGGAGCCTAAATGTCTGAGACTACAGTTAAGTCATTAAATGAATAAGAAAGGACGTAAAAGGTATGAGAAATATTTCAGATTCTGCACTATTTGTAGGTCACTAATAAGCTAATTTGTGACATGCAATGTACAGCTCAGTACATTCAGATGTTTTTGCTTTCACACTCTTTGGATCATCTTAAATAAAGGTTATTATAGTTAACTAAAACCATTAAAAACATCTAAAATGTATTTTTTTAATAAAATAGAAGTTAATTACATAAAACATTACTTATTTTATTTCATATAGTTGCTAAGGAAGATTTCTAATTTTAATTTAGTTTAACTTGATTTGCTAAAGTAACTAAGACTCAAAACCGAAATAAAAATGAATAAAAACCATGTAGACGTAAAAAAAAAAACCTAAACAAAAACACAACAAAATTATTACAATTGTAAAATGAAAATGGAAAATATAGAATAATTTTTTTAAACTATTTATAAAAACTATAATAGTATTTCACTGATTCTAAAAACATTAAAATATATAATTGCATTATTTAAATAAAATAAACATTACATTAAATAAAATATATTGTATGAAAATATTTAACTTATTTTTGTACTTATAGTTGCTAAGTAAGATTTCTCATTTTCATTTAGATTAACTTGATTTACTGAAATAATTACATTTAAAACTGAAATAAAAAATTATAAAAAATATGTCTAGGGTATATTACCACCCCCAAAATATTAAAAATGACAAAATACAGCAAAATTATGAAATGAAAATGGAAAATAAAAACATTATTAATAAAAACTATAATAGTATTTCACTGATACTAAAATAAAGTCATGCAGGATTTATTCATACAACTTGAGTGCTGCCGTCTCATTTAAGCAAAAATAAAAATGCATTATTATTAATAATAATAACAATAAAATTATTTGTATCATCATTATATTTTATAGGTATATAAAATATACAGTATTAGAAACATTTAATCCAAAATGTATTAAATGTGCAAAATAAAAAGCATTTTGTTCTAGTGGTCTCGGACTTCTGGATCCCACTGTATATGAATCCATATCTGCGACGGACAGATACTGGCATATATCCGCTCTTGGCTAAGACCATTTAGAATGTGCTTGCATGTTTTTCACAGTGATTTGCCGCTTGTCAGACAGAAGTAGACGAGAGTGTGTTTGA
Organism: Carassius carassius; assembly: GCF_963082965.1. Lineage (NCBI taxonomy): Eukaryota > Metazoa > Chordata > Actinopteri > Cypriniformes > Cyprinidae > Carassius > Carassius carassius. Next base: position 5,651,734 of record NC_081772.1, read on the forward strand.
AATTTGCATAGCCTTCAATGTTCAGTTCAGCTGAGCCTATTCAGAAAATGAGCTGTAATAATAGAGTTCTGATCTTGACGGGTTGCTCAATTTCCTGAAATCTTGGTAGCCCATAGATGTGTGGCAGAAGCATGTTCTCACTGCAGTTAGGCTTTGAATTGCCCATTGTGGCTTGTTTGGACCATTTTCCATGAGGAAAAGTAGGTTGGATGTATCTTCTTATTGGCAGCAGTTGGATCCAGATGAAATTGTTTAGGCTGTTAGTGAGAATTTTACTGGAAACGTGGTGATTACAGAACAAATCATTAGGAAACCACACAGAGAGACACAGACTCTTCAGTCAGCAGCTATGCCAATATTAATGTTTTCAGCTGTGTGGTAGATTTGTACTGAAAGGATCTTAACTGCCTGACTTGATTGATATTTTCCAAACAATATAAATGTTACAGTGCAGTGCAGTATGTTGTGGGTCATTTTTATGTCCCCCTGTTTATATCTAAATATATTGGATTAAATAATTTAACTCAGTTTTTAAAGATGAATCATATTAGTTTGATTCCTTTTTGAATAATATCTGTTTTAAGTAAACATAGAGGTGGGTTTTAAATCATTGCACTACTTTGGATTGAGCAGATATTGCCATTTTTGTCATGACTCCAGGCAATATACTCTAGTCTTCAAAATGGGGAAAATATAAAAATATTCCATTGTTTCTTTCTTTTTGCCTTTCTGTAAAGGATATTGTTAAGGATGTTTACTTAGAAAATTTTAAAGTGTTTCTTTTGTTTTACCTTTCACTAATCAAAATGTTTCAAATAAATGTTGCTTAAATGAAAAATAAATGTAAAGTTTAAAGTTTTTCCTCAAGGAAGTGACATTGTTTTTGGTGTATAGCTATTTCTTTTTATTGATTAGTTTGCGTGTCACAAACGTAATAAAATAACAGAAATTAATATGATCATATAAAATAGACTACAAAAATTTAAACAAAAAAAGAAAAAAAAGTATGAAATATGAAATAAACATTTCAGGTAAAAGAAAAAAGGATTTTATATATATGTGTGTGTGTGTGTGTGTGTGTGTCAATGTCAATGTCAATGTCACCTTTATTTATATAGCGCTTTAAACAAAATACATTGCGTCAAAGCAACTGAACAACATTCATTATGAAAACAGTGTCAATAATGCAAAAATGAGAGTTAAAGGCAGTTCATCATTGGATTCAGTTATGTCATCTCTGTTCAGTTAAATAGTGTCTGTGCATTTATTTGCAATCAAGTCAACGATATCGCTGTAGATGAAGTGTCCCCAACTAAGCAAGCCAGAGACAGCGGCAAGGAACCGAAACTCCATCGGTGACAGAATGGAGAAAAAAACCTTGGGAGAAACCAGGCTCAGTTGGGGGGCCAGTTCTCCTCTGTGTGTGTGTGTGTGTGTGCAGTATTTATATGCAATTTTATATACACTGTAGGCTATATAAAAATGCCATCCTCATGTACTGTAAACTACATTTTATTATGTATTCTGTTAATTTTATAAATAGTATTTGTGTGTGGGCTTGCAAGTTCGATTTTTTTAAAAAGAAATACTTAAATTACACTAGCATATTAATTTTCTAAACTGTAAAAAGTTCAGAAGGCAATGCATAATAGGAATGACTTGTATATTTTAGGTACTGCATTCCATATTCAGTCTGAAATCAATGTTGTTCATTAGCATGTACAGTAGTCCTACACTAACAGCCTTTATGCTGATAATTAACCAAGGCCAGCGTGTGATTTTAAATGCTCCTGTAAACATGCCTTCTTTGTTGAGGACAGGTGTTAATAGCTGGCTAATTTTATTCGTTGAAATCAATGAATATGACATTTGAATGTGGCTACAAAAGCGTGCATGCTGAGAGCAGTCCGTTTTCTGCCTATTATGGGTCATTTTAGGTCATTCCAGCGTAATTAGTGGGTCAAGACTTCTTTTTCTTTGTAAGATGGTCTACGCTGCACAGCTTGCTTGTTTAGTACAGTTTCATGTTGCATTTGGAGTTTAATTTCTATAGTCGAGAAGCCACTGATTTTCTGAATTTGGAAATGGTTTGAGAAAAGCAAGTGAAAGTTACATTAAATAACAATAAGCAAGAATAAATAAAATTTATTCCTTTTATACAAAATTTTGATATAGCTTAACATGGATCATTTCACTATGGATTGAGCAGATATGGCCACTTTATCCATGTCTCCAGACAATACGCAATTTTTTCTTTTTCCCTTTCTCTAATCAAAATGTTTCAAACCAGTATTGTTTAGGAAGTTTATTCAGAAATATTCCAGTGTTTCTTTCTTTTTCCCTTTCTCTAATCAAGATGTTTTAAAAATATGTTTTTTAATTAAATGTTAATGAAATTTGAATTAAATTAATGTTTTTGTTATTTATTATTTTTGTATTGAAATAGTTTTTTAGTGTAGCAATTTCTTTTTATTATTTAGATTGTGTGGCCACAAATATTCAATTTGATAAAATTACAAAAATAAAAAAATTTAAACAATAAACTTACAAGCAATATAAAAAATCTACTTCAGAAAATGGATACTGCACTAATTGTGTCGATTATTTTTTAAAACATTAAACTGAAAATATTAAATATTAAGAATATTAAAAATTTTACATATAGCCACTGATTTTCTGAATTTGGAAATGTTTTGAGATAAGCAAGTAAAAATTACATTAAAGAACAATAAGAAAGCAAAAAAAATCTCATATATAGAGTTAGGGAGTACAATAACTAACAAAATGCAGTGTCGCTAATAACTAGACTGTTTTTCAGTAGTTATTTACAGACAGCAGCTGGTTTCATAATACTAGCTTTTCCAGTAACATACATGTAGTCAACTTGTTTTCTTTCATTTCACTTGTTTTCAACTGACTGGTCGCAGGCCTCATTGATCTGAGCTTATGCACCTCAGTTTTTGAGTGAAAACTGAGTGATAATTTTGGCAATGTTTATTTAAAAACTGAGGTGCATTAGCTGAGGTTCCAAAAGGAAGTAAATGGAAAGAAAACAAATTGATTGAATAACAAAGACAAGTTTTATTCTTTGCAAACCTTTCTTCAACACATGGCTGTTTGTCTCTGGGACAGTAAAATCCATCTTTGGTTCATAACTTTCATTTTGAAATATGACACTCAGTACACCTTGCATATTACAGTATGATTTATTGCAAGAATGGCATATTTTTTTACAGGTTGTAATTACATCACTGCACCATTATTGAA